>NC_142384.1:300000-600000 GCF_059441005.1 Hippichthys cyanospilos | reverse complement strand
AAAAAAAAAAAAAGGCACTAATTACTGGTTATTGACAGCATCAGTCATTATTGAAACCTTAACCTCTTAACACTGCAGTAAACCCTCAACATGGTTTTTAGCACATGCCAACTAGCAATACTATTTAGCAGCTGAATCAACGTATAGTACGGTGCCTGCATTGTGTCCTGTCTTCACACTCGCCAGTGCACTGTGAAAAGCAGCTGAGAGAATCATCGGTGTGTGTCTCTCTCCTACTCTGCTGGACATCAAAAACACTCGTCTCACCCGCAAGCTTTTAGGAACGCGGGGAGTACCTTCCCCTCCCACGTGTCCCAAAGCCTCTTCAACCTGCTGCCAATCAGGAAGAAGACCGCATGGCCCCCGAACCAGGACCAGCAGGCTCAGGAACAGTTTACTCCACATTGCAGTGAGGACACTCAACTCTGCCTGCCACTTCAACACTTAACTTGTTGACCTTTCCTCATCATTGCGCTTTACGCTATAATATTCTGCAAGGGGCTTGCAAAAATGCTTATCTGCACTGTATTGTGTACAAATGTCAGATTTGACAAAGCTTTATATCATAATTGAATAAACAAAATGCCTTTTTTATGGGATGATTTTATATATGTTGTACACAGAACAAACCTACTTTGTAATTGTATTAGAATGGTGCTTCCTTTTAATCTGATTGTTTTAGAATTTAGATGGTTTGATAGGTTTCAATATTTTATCACATTTGTCTCATACATGAAATGCAATATGCTTATGAACTATAAAGATTATTGAAACATGTTATTTTTGTTCTTTTGCAGAAGACTACCAGTTTCTGACCCCAAACACCCTCTCTTGTTGCTGCTCTATCTTTTGTCTCTGCCTTTTTTTCTATCCATCACCCGTTTATAATAAAGCACATATGCCTCGCAAGAGCAAGAAATCAGTGGCTGCTAAGGTTGGTTGGGAGCACTGTGCAAAAAGCTGTGACTCCCAGCCAACACCTGCACGCCCTGATGATGCATGTGCTGCCCATACTGCACTAAGTGCCATTCATGTACGAATCGATGCTGTCCATGCCAACGTTGCATGTTCTGATAGTGTTGATTTCAGTGCTGACAGTGCACGTATTGAACACATTGAACTTCATATTCGTAAGGATGAACGTATTGAACTTCATATCCGTAAAGATGAACGCATTGAACTTCATGATATCCGTAAAGATGAACGCATTGAACTTCATGATATCCGTAAGGATGAACGCATTGAACTTCATGATATCCGTAAGGATGAACCCATTGAACTTCATGATGATATAAATGATGAACGCATTGAACTTCATGATATCCGTAAGGATGAACGCATTGAACTTCATGATATCCGTAAGGATGAACCCATTGAACTTTATGATGGTATAAATGATGAACACATTTAAATTGACGACATACATAATAATGCACGCATTGAAATTGATGATGCCAATGATAAATGCATTCATAGCAAGGATTTACACATTGAAGTTGATGATTTATGTCCAAATCCTGCACACATTGACATGGCAGACAGCTGTGCTATTGATGCACATACTGAGATTGACGAAATGGCACCTGTGCAACATCCTAAGGTAACTTTTGTGTTGGCCTCTCACAGCCAAGACCATCGGAGATATGGCAAATGGAGAAACAGCCAGTGTGTGGCTAACTCTGTTATGTTTCTGGCATTCCTGCAGGAGTTAGATCACCTGACCAGCTCCCACCTCGATCTTATTCTCAAACGGGGCCATGAACTATATGTAAGTATTATGACTAAGTTTCAAACAGAAGGACGTTTTGTTCATGATTTTTTGACAACTTATGAACTTCCCGAGACTAAGCGGGTTTACAAAACACAAGTTAACAAAGTGTATCGTTGTCTGGTATGTTGACCTCTTATTGTGGTGTGGGGTATTATCTGAATCTTCATGACAGACTTCAGTGCTTGGTATCAGGTGTAAACTTTGCTCTTTTGATTATGCAATCACTGTGCATAGCTGTCTTTCGAGACCGTGAAGGCTGGTTTGGGTTTTTTGATCCGCATAGCAGAGAACGTGATGGAATCCCTGTTCAAGATGGCAAAGCTGTTCTGATGCTTTTTACATGCTTGAATGACCTGATTGATTAATACATTGATTAAGTCTTTCACAATGTTGAATGCAAAATGTGATACCCCGGATGAGAAGATACCCGTTTCTTTTGCATCTATAGATGTTACTGCTGATGACCACGAGATGGTGCCATGTGCGAAGCGTCCTCCCCCGAAGACGCGATTTGAATGAGTCAAAACAAGACGCGTGGTTGCTGACACCATAACAAGTTCAGGTTCAAAAGAGTCTATGCGTAATGCTGCAAAACACCGCAACTTTCTTACGAGCAACGATGGGGTGCTTTGCCCAACATCAGCTAAACCACTGCAAGATTTGTCAAAAATGAGTAAAGCAAGGAGAAGAAAATTCCAAAGACGCAAGAAGGCTCTGGAAAAGATGGATGTTGACTCTGGAGACAGTCATACAAAAGGGGAACTCAAGCGACAAATTAAGAACATGAAACAAAAAGAAAAGTACGGTCACAACGCAGAATTAAGACAACATAAAAAGCATATCACAACTCGTTATCGACAAGACATAAGTTATTATTTAAAACAAAAGTTCTATATTACACATCGGTACATGATCGACCAGGACTATAAGAGGAAAGCCCGTTCCTCCATTCCACATCGTTATAGAACCGATGATTGCTTTAAGATGCGACAGCGCTGCTACATTAAGCAACGGTACAGTGATGACCTTGCGTTTAAAGATAGACAACGCTGCTACATCAAACAACGGTACAGTGATGACCTTGCGTTTAAAGATAGACAACGCTGCTACATCAAACAACGGTACTGTGATGATCTTGCATTTAAACTCGACAACGCTTTCACATGAGACAAAAGTATCATGATAATACTGGTTTAAAGGCAGACAGTGCTCTTACGTCACAAACCGGTACCAGAACGACCCTGAATTCCGAGCCCAACAACAGGAAATGATCAGACAGGCAATGAAAACAAGAGTTATTTATTGAGAACTAATGCGTTGTGTAGCACAATTAGGATTTTGAAAAAATACGTCATAAAGCTACTATTAAAAGACAGAATTCATTGTGAAATCTGTAATGCTGTCGAGCTCTTCCAAAGGCAAATTGGCTTTGTCAACATCACTCTTTTAAGAAAAACAAACATGTTGAAGGTTGCCTCACAGAAAAGTTTGTTCATATTTGTAACCATGAATGTGAACCATCATGTATAGTACCAGAGGAAAGAAAAAAAGGGTGGTTTGTCACACTTGCCTGGACCCAGGAGAGAATCATAAGTTTTGCGAGTGAAACTGAAGCGACGGCTTTGCTACAAGGGTCATCATGTATTTCAAACTGTCACTTGGCCTAACCTAATGCGTGCTCTGATTAAACTAAAGTTGGTCCATCCACAGTACAGCGACATAATCATACGTGACGACGCTGACTTTTGTGACCCAATGCTTACCGATGATGAAAGAAGCTCTTCTGAAGATGGAATGCGTATGAGTGACTTTGATGAGGAAGATCTTGTCCAGATAAACAGATTTGAGAGTGATGCTCTTCGCGAAATAAACGATGACAAAGACAATGCTAAGAGTGACAAACCACAGCAACATGTCCAAAATGTGCAAGAAGGAGATGAACCCAGTGGTGCCGTCATTTTCGAATCATGTCTCCAACCTAACTTTGTTTTGGAGGACATTATTAGTTTCACTGAGGGAATTTACTCTGTGGCTCCCGCAGAAAGAAATAACCCGGTAAGATTTTTCAAGACACCCAAACGTGAGGCCATGGCTTTTCCAGTCCAGTTTCCAACCGGGGAAAACACTCTTGATGAAGAGAGGGAAATTAAACTCACACCAAGCAAGTATTTTAAAACGCGTCTGTCTTGTGTGGATGAACGTTTTGCCAGAGACACTAACTTCTTGTTCTTTGCTCAGTTTGTGACTGAAATCCACCAGGCAACATCAAGCATAAGAATACAGCTTCGCAAAGGTAAACCTTTTACCAGAAATGGTCGGCAAATAAACAATGCTATGTTGCAGGACAAACGGGAAGTTGAAAAAATGATACACAGCAAAGACGCCAGCCGCTTCATGGTGCCGTTAAGGGGCACCACGGCCTATTGGGAGAAATGTCACAAGGACCTTTTTGCCATGATTCGGCAGCTAGGCACACCCACGTTCTTCTGCACATTCTCCGCTGCTGAAATGCGTTGGGAAGAGGTCATCTTTGCCATCAAAGCGCAAAAAGGTGAACGGGTGATTTTCGCTGACCACGATTGGGCCACAAAGTGTGAAATTCTCCGCAGCAATCCGATGACAACGATGCGCATGTTTGACAAACGTGTGGAAGCTCTGTTCAGAGACCTGCTCCTGTCTCCGGCGCAACCCATTGGAAAAGTGGTTGACTACTTTTACAGATTGGAGTCTCAGCACAGAGGAAGTCCGCACATCCATTGCCTCATTTGGGTTGAAGGCGTCCCCGTCTTTGAGGAGGCCTCAGATCAAGAAATCTGCGATTTTGTGTTGCGCTACATTTCCGCCGAGCTGCCCGACCCGGAAAAGTATCCCGAACTGCATCAAAAAGTCACAGATGTTCAGATGCACAGTAAGTCTCATTCAAAGACGTGTGTCAAAGCAACCGGCGCGCAGTGCTGTTTTGGTTTTCTCAAGCAGCCGTGCGAGAGAACCATGATCATGAGACGTGAAGAGTGTGATGGAGAAAATCCAGAGAAGGAGAAGCGGTCGGCGCCAAAGCCCAAGCTTGTTGATTTGCAAAATTTGCTGAACGAACCGGAAACGGCCTCTCTGACTTTGCCGCAGCTACTGGCTAAGTGCGAGCTCACCAGTGATGAGTACATGGAAGGTTTGTACTCAATTGCCGCAAAGACCTCTGTCGTGCTCAAGCGAGAGCCCAAAGACTGCTGGGTGAACAACTACAATCGACACCTGCTTGTTGCTTGGGATGCAAATATGGACATTCGGTACATTCTGAACGGTTATTCCTGCATTATCTACATCTGCAGCTACATCAGCAAAGCTGAACACGGCCTGAGCCAGTACCTGAAATCGGTGATAGAGAACTCCCGCAGCGAAAATGTCAATGAGAGCGATGAAATGAAACAAATCATGCAAGCGTACTCAAAGAAAAGAGAGGTGAGTGCACAAGAGTGCGTCACACGCGTATGTGGCCTCCATATGAAGCAAGCGTCCCGCAGTGTGGTTTTTGTACAAACCAGTGACAATGCGCTGAAAATGAGTTATCGCCTCTCTTGCCTTGAGGGCCAAACGCAGGAGTCTGTTGAAGTGTGGATGACCGGCTTGCTGGAAAAGTATAAATGCAGACCTCAGAGGAATTTGAAGCGATGTGCTTTGCTGATTTTGCCTCAACCTGCAGAATTGTGTACGGCAAGCAAGCTAAAGGCGAAAATGTTTTCCCCCTGCTGAACGACATGGGGTATGTCCAAAAAAGAACAGGTAAACATGCCGTCATCAAATACTGTAAATTCTCACAGGGAAAAAATCCATTCTCAAGCTCTATCTGCCTCATCGTGCTGACTGCCAGTTGAAGTCCAGACACTATCCTACATACAAGTTGTTTCACGACCATGCGTTTGTACAGTTGCCGGCTGCTGAGCATCCAGAGTCCGTTGTGCAAATTGTCGACAGGAACAGAGAGAAATATGAGAAGCACAGCAAAGATGTTGACAACGCCATTCGAGAGGTGGAGGAAAGTGGAATGGTCTTCAACGAGTGGTGTCAGCTAGCGGCCGAAAGCGAACTGCAAAGACTCGAGTGCATCGAGGAAATCAATGCAAGGTATGATCCCGGTGACGCGGAGGAAAACGTACCAGACTACAATGTCAGGTCCGAGGTAACGGAAATGTCTATCGTGACGGAAGCCGCTCGCATTGATCCGGCTGTTTTGCGCGACATGTATCGGACCCTTAACCGAACGCAAGCGTGTGCCTTCTACCTAGTCAGAGATTGGTGCATACGACGCGTGTGTGGCTTAAAACCACGGCAGTTCTTCTATTACATCAATGGTGCCGCCAGAACGGGGAAGTCACATTTAATCAAATTCACGCAGAGGCTACAAAAATACTGCGCAGACTGCCGCGCCTGGCTGAGGAAGCGGACATTTCCAAACAAACGGTCATTCTTGCAGCCTTCACTGGCACTTCAACATTACAGGTACGAACGACACTGCCTACTGAAACTGCCAAGAAGCCTCAAACCCCCGTATCATGGCCTGGGCAACAAACTGGACGAAGTGAGAGCGTAGCTATTGCTCGCTGAAATTCTCATCATCAACAAGATTTCCATGGTGTCGAAAGACCTCTTTGCATATCATACATCATAACATACTGCACTTTAAAAACCACATCACAAACGTATGGACGGGGTATGGTATGGACTTTTTGTCCACTTTCTTTTTAATCGCGAGAGGAGAGGGGAGGGGGGTGAGCTTGCTGTGCACTTCACGGTAGAGCCGTAAAAAAGAGCATTGCTGAGAACTTTCACTTTTCTGGGATGTGACAGAGCCAATATTTTCACGGACAGCACCTTTATTCTTTGCGGCAATACTCGCCTGCTAAAATATAAAAGTTTCGATGTCGCAATCGAGTGGCCAAGACCGTGCTAAATATTGTGTTGACAATGCTGCGCTATCGTTAGCTTAGCACAGTAACTACGGTTCAACAGTTGTTAAGTGAAGCAAACGCTGCACATACCAATGGTCCCAAGTTCTCGCTTCCGCCTTTCGACAAGCCAGGTGAGGGTTCTTGCTTGGCTCTGTTTCATATTTAAAGCTCAGCTGGCCGTGTTGGATTGCGGCCGCCATGATTCATTCCTGCCCATTGCGTGAGCCGTTGAATGTTCCCAAAGTTGATTGGTTGTGGCGACTCGAAACGCGGAAAAAGTAAATAAAAAATAACTTCACTCGAAAGGCGCTTCTCGTGACTGCGCGCGGCCATTTGCGTCGCTCCATTCGAGTCCATCGCGTCGCCCGGCGTGCCTTAGCGCCCAGTCACGCAAACTCCATTGACTACAATACAAAACGCTCCGCTTGTTCGCCCCGTTCGCGTTCGGTGCATGCGCACCATAAAACTAAATCATCTCCAAAACATTATTTAGTGTGCAGCCCACGCGGCCCGGCCCGGTACCAGTTGATCCACGGACCAGTACTGGACCGGGGGTTGGGGACCACTGCATTATGGAACTGTTTGTCTCTAAGGGTTACACACAGCTCATAAATACAGGTACCACTGATAAGAACACACTGCTTGACCTCATTTTTGTCTCCCGACCTCAGTGTGCTGTTCATTCAGGTGTACTGCGAACATACTACAGCTATCACAACCCTGTTTTCTGTGTTTTACACACTGAAAGGTGAGTCCTATCCAAGTCGCAGATTACGAGTTGTCCCTGTCGTGTGAAGGAGCCCTAATGTTGAGATGTGATGGGATTAAATCAGGGGTGAAGATGATGTAGCGTGTGTGTGATAAGGTGAGTGGGAGGTGAGGGTCAAAATTCAAGAAAAAGTAAAAAATAAAAAAATGGAGGAATGGAGGGGTCAAGTCGATGGGAGGGAGTGGTGGGATTATATTTTGACATGTGATAGGATGAAATCTGCTGCAAAGACGGTTTAACGTGTGTGTGAGGTGAGTGGAAGGTGAGGAGGTGAGAGACAATGTACAGAGAAAGTATAAAGATCTTAGGCGAGGGAGGGTCAAGATGATGGGAGGGTCTAGTGGAATTATTTTTGTTCACAATTTTGACAATGTAATAATCGTCAGCGTGAAATCACAGCAGAAAACAGACCAAGTAGGTCTCTATAAAATATTTTTTTTGTCAACTGTAAGTGTTGTCATTTTACTCTCCTCTACTTTAAACAGGTTTGTTGTTCTGGAGAGATGGTAGATTCATCTCATAATAGAGAGCATAGGTACTGTATGTGTGTACATAATCTTAATGTGTTACCATTGTAGAAAATGAAATGGTTATACAGTCGGCCCCGGTTTACGAACACCCTCTTTTACAAATATTTTGACTTACGAGCGTGGACCGCGGAGTTTTTTGTCCCCCACTTATGCACAAACCTTCCGTCTTAACAAACAATATGGCATGCCGGCCACTATATTCGTACATTTATTTTCGCTTTGCTCCGTCATTTAAATCAGAAGCTGAGGCTCATCGCGGCAACGTTGAACGCTATTGCTCTTACAATGTCACAGTCACTCTCAGTCACGGTGTCAGTCACGGAGTCAGTCACAGAGATGCTATTGGCTGGCGTCATGTCAATCACAGAAATGCCGATATGCTATTGGCCGAACGCCTTTATCTAGCTTGATGGCACAGCTGGTCGGGAATGAAGGAAGGAGAGAAAATGAGTGAAAAACGTAAGGAAGGAATGTTGTGAAGACTTTGAAAACTTTATTTGTTAGACATGGCTTCTAAAATTGCAAGTGGCGGTAAAGGAAGAAGTAAGAGGATGATGACAATAGAAACCAAGCAGGAGATATTAAAAATACGAAGGAGGCGCATGCATAGTTAACCTTGCTCGTGAGTATGGACGGAACCGCTCGGCAATCTTCTAAGGGCAAGACTTTCCTTGCCGGGGGACGTACCTCGCTCGACAACAAAATGGAGAGGCTTCTTCTATTATGGATTAAAGAGAAGGAAATCGCCGGTGATATGTTTTAGTTTGAGAAAAGTTCTTGTTTAAGAAAATAAATAAATAAATTCTGCGGGTTTGTTTCTGCTCACCTCCCTCGCCACTCGGCTCAAGTCATGTCGCCCCAGAAGGAAAATGTCATTTATCCGTTGTATATCCATGTTATTTAAATTAACTGTACAGTAGATTATCGTACTAATTTTAAATATGTGTGTAAATTCGTGATGGTTTTAACTATAATTTCATCACACGTTGCCAGTCAATGTGTACGTACAATTGACCTCGCTTTGCTAAATCAATGAAGTCTTCTGCTCACGCATGACACGGTAACGCTGATATGCTATTGCTCTTACAATGTCACAGTCACTGTTTCAGTCACGGTGTCAGTCACGGAGATGCCGATATGCTATTAGTCGAACGCCTTCATCTAGCTTGATGGCACAGCTGGTCGGGACGGAAGGAAAGAGAGAAAATCAGTCAAAAACGGAAGGAAGGAATGTTGTTAAGACTTTGCAAACTCTATCTGTTAGACATGCTTCTAAAATTGCTAGTGGCGGTAAAGGAAGAAGTAAGAGGATGATGACAATAGAAACGAAGCAGGAGATAATAAAAAAAATACGAAGGAGGCGCACGCATGGTTAACCTTCCTCGTGAGTATGGCCGTAACCGCTTGGCAATCTTCTAAGGGCAAGACTTTCCTTGCCGGGGGACGGACCTCGATCAACAACAAAATTGAGAGGCTTCTTCTATTATGGATTAAAGAGAAGGAAATCGCCGGTGATATGTTCTAGTTTGAGAAAAGTTTGCGTTTAAGAAAATAAATAAATAAATTCTGCGGGTTGGTCTCTGCTCCCCTCCACCTCCACCCAGCTCAAGTCACGTCGCCCCAAAGGTAAATGTCATTTTTCCTTTGTATATGATATTTAATTTAACTGTACTGTAGATTACGTTACTCATTTTTAATATGTGTATAAAGTCGTGATGTTTTTACCTAAGGTTTTTGCACGCGTTGCACGCATTCACTAATTAACATAGGTTTGGATTGCCCGTCATACGAGCAGTTCAAGTTACGAGCGTAGCCGCTGAACGGATTAAGTTCGTAACACAGGGGCCCACTGTATTTGTAACAGGTTTGACTTGCCAGGGGATCCTGGGTAACAATTAGCATCCCTGAAAACAAAGGTGATGGGGGGATAAGGACACAACTCGGGCCTTGCCTACACATAGGTGTTCTTGCAAACGGGCATTAAATGTTTCCGTTTTGTCCTATTTGCTATATGTGGCCGGGCTTTTTGTTTTTTGTTGTTGTTGTTTTTTTTAATCAAAATCTAATGTTTCAAAACCTCCAGCCTAAATGGAGATTTGCCCAAGCTTCCGGTTTCGTGGACACGCGTGCTCAGCTTCAACGGGGATTTGCGTCATCGCGCTATTCTTTTTCCCACGGAAGACTTCGGATACTGGTGACCTCAGAGGGAAAGTTCTTTCGAACTGGACAGAATTTGTGACATTTCTGCCGCCTAATGACTTGGCATTGCTTTTACATGTATTTGAAACCGCACTATGTGGTTTCATATAGGTGAGACTTTTTTTTATAAATAAACAAACAACGACGATACATGTAGACGACAGGGCGTGGTTGTTATTCCCTTATTTCCTCTCATTATCACGTAAGAAATCATCTCTTTTCCCAAATACATTGTCTTTACATCATTATCAGAAATAACTTTCATCAGTTGCCATAATGTATGCTTTCAATCAACATTAATTAAATAGACATTCACAATTTATTTGTGTCTTACCACATATATTGTATCAATATTTGCTGACCAAAATTACTCCGTTTGGAGCTTTTGTTTTTTTGCCTCTTTTGCCTTGTCAATAAAGTAATGACTATCAGCTGTCACTCAAGCTCATTAACATGTCACACACACATATGTCATGGATGTCGAAACTGTCAAGCGACAGTGGACATGACGTCTCCATTTTTATTTTTCAATTATTTATTGCTGAAACAAAGCAGTGAATCATCCTGCTTCCTCATATGACTCGTTTTTATTTGCGTGCATTTTTGTGTTGCTTTTATGATGGCACGACCAAAAGAGAGCATGAAGACGACATGGAAACTGTTAGGAGCATAATGCAGTTGCATGTCAGGCGGGTGTGATGACAAAAGAAATAACGATAAAACGATACTATGGAGGACCAAAAGTGCCAAAATTCAATAAATAAATGTACCATTCAAACATTAATTATAAGTGTCATTAAATAATTTAATGTGTCATTAATTAATTAAAAGTGACATTAATTAAATAAATGTTTAAATAATTAATTTAAACGTTTCATTGAATTAATTAAACATTTATTTCATTAATGACACATTTAATTCTTTAATGACACATTTATTTAATTATTGACACATTTATTTAATTAATGACATTTATTTAATCAATGACATTTAATTATTTAATGACACATTTATTTAATTAATGACACATTTAATTATTTCATGACACTTATATTTAATGATACGCTGTTGCTACGTTTCATCCTTTGCTTATCTGTCAAGCTCGCTCGTCAAAGTTTAATGGGCGGGTCCTAACACCTGATTGGTTACCCGCTCTTCAAGCCAAAACAAATCAATTTCAGAGAAGATTGACTTAGAGGATGAATGTACTCCAATACGTTGGATGGCACGATAACTTTTACATTTATTTGAATGGTCAAACCAAACGACTAAACCCATGGTTGTCTGTCTCAAGGAATATCAAGAAAAATCCTATTGATAATAATAATAATAATAATAAAAACAACAACAACATTTGTTCAGCTGAGCGCTTGTTATACCGATTCTTTGCCGGGTTTATTTTCTACATCAATATCATCGTCATCTTACGCCCGGTAGGAGGCGGAAAATGCTCCTAGATTGGTAGTCATCCCTAATTATAATTAGTCGACGGCGAACAAGAAAAAGTTCAAGACCGAATACATCATGTGCACGTGCTTGTCCTATTGTTTTGAGAAGTGAAAAATGGCAAAACGTTGCACAGAGTTACTTAGAGAGGCATCAAATTGAATCGAAGAAGCACTTCACAAAACTCAGCTCAGTTGCAGCAGCAGAGACCTGCTACTCCCTCAAGAACACCCGTCCAAGGTAAGCCAAATATCCATTATTATTTCACGTTTGAATTCGTTTTAAAAATATATATGTATTTGGTTGTTTCATTACGACTATCAATTAGGCGAGCATAACGCTCGGTAATTTTGCCGAATCCTGTTCGTTTGCTGGCAGAACCATATGGCGTTATATTTGTGCCACAATTTACGCACGCGCGGAAAAAAAAAATTGAGCGTTGAAAATCAAACTGAGCGAGCGAAAACAGATTTTGAGCGCAGAAAAAAAGTTCTTGAAAAGAAGGTTCTCGCTCAAAATTCATTTTTGCTCGATTGGCAATAGCATTCTCGCGCTCAACATCTCGCTCTCGTTCACGATACTCCTCCCTCGCTCAACATCGCGTTTGCTCAACAAACGTAACGTGTGAGCAGAACTGAGCGAGCGCAGAAGACGACTCGAGCGAGGGAGAGCTCAATGTTGAGCAAACGCGATGTTGAGCGAGGGAGAGAGGAGTATCGCGAGCGAGAGCGAGATGTTGAGGGAGAGAGGGCTATCCCGAGCGAGCAAAAAGGAATTTTGAGCGAGCAATTTCTTTTTCTGTGTTCAAACTCCATCGGCGCGCGCTCAAACTCTTATCATTACGCGCTCAATAGTTGTTTTCTTGCTCTCAAAATCTGTTTTCGCTCGCTCAGTTTGATTTTCTCCGCTCAATTTTTTTTCCCGCTCGTGCGTAATTGTGGCACAAATATAACGCCATAGAACCACACCAGTTTGAAAATAAAGGTGCGACATATTTCTCTGTTGCAGCCGAGGTAGCAAGACTTTTTGCGCCATATACTGTAATTCCGCTGGAGCGAATAGAGTTAAAAGGCCGAGAAGACCAGCATTTCAAATCGGCCAAACAAGTCTGACCACCAAGTCTGCCGGACTTGGGGAGCAAAAATTAACATTTTCAGGTCAGTAGTTACCATAGCGATACCAAATCCCCCCCCACCCAAGAAAAAAAAAAAACAACAAACAACAATATTGCAAATGTATTCAGAATTTCATTCAAAGTCAATCACATGATAAATTAATATCTGACTCCAGCTTAATGTCCATAACGTGAATAATGTTTTTTATGTGCTCAGTTGTGAGTGGGCATGAGTAAAGTATGGTTGTCACATCTGAACTGTTTGAAGTATTTCCAAAGCTCCAAAACTGAGGAGGTTTTGAACTTTGAACTTTTGTTGTCGTTAGGAGCACTCACAACTGGCCTCTGGACCAGAAGTCCCCTGCCTCAGTTGTGAAAAGGCAGTTCCCTTTTCAGGAATGAAGGTATACAGACTGAGCTGCAATGGGTGGGTGCTTTTTACCATTCTGCAAGATTAGTATATATTATTTTTGTTCCGAAACAAATGTCTCAAGAGTGTCGAGCACACAATCAAGATAATAGGAAGATATTTTGTACATTTCAAGGACATCAACAGAGGAATCAAAAACACATCAAGAGGCAGGCCAAAGTGAAAATGACAGAGAGACAGCCTCAGTCAATGACTGTTCCAGAGAGGCCTGAAACATCAGTGGAGAGTGCAGTCATACCAGGAGTGACTAACACTGAGGCACTGAACCATACGGACACAGAAGAAGGTTTATATCATCACAATAGAATTCCTCTCCAGTTGTGTGTAAAAGAGTCTCATTGAAAAATAACATACGTAGACAAATCTATACTAGCACTATAACACAACTATAGTGTATGTTAAAAATATTGTTTTTCAGAATGTTACATTCAACAAATGGTTGGGTTAAATAAAAAAGCCAACTATAAGTCAAAAAAGGACTGACCCAGTATTTAGGCCAATTTGATATAATTTTCTGAGTTGTTTTGCACAAAAGTAATTTCGAGAACTTAGTCATTCAATGATACACAAGACAGCCTCAAATCTGGGTTGTTTAACCAAACCTGAAAATGTGATCAAATAAATATTGGAATGAGTCTTTTTTTTTCCTTGCTCATAAGTTATTTTGAACCTATCGGTTTGAAAGTTAATTCCTTTTTTAACTTGGCATTTCATTATTTAATATGAATCATATATTTATGGATAATGAGTAGATATGTTTCATGTAACTTGCAAAGTCACAACACGTCTCTCTGACATCTATTACTTTATTTTCATTTTTATTTATTTCTAGAATGGGAGCTTATTAAGGAACCAGCTCAAGCTACCAAGGTTTACATAGAGAGTCTGTGAAGGAAACATGCATTTGGGAAACCACTGAGAATGAAGATAGATGTAAGGGACTCTGATGAGGACGGAACGAGAAATGTTTAAATGATAAAAGTTATTGAATGCACTGTTCAGGAGGTTTAAGTGACACAAATTCTGTATCAGTGAAACTACACAAATACCATGCAGTTTTTGGCATCTGTTTTATTATGCATCTTTTAAACATTTTTGTATCAGTCATCTGAGTGTGAAGAACACAGCATTGATGTTATCCATTCTGTGTACCAGTGATGAGAGTTCATGTATCTTCATTAAAGATACTTAAAGTTCAATTTCTGGAAGTACTGCAGCTGTCAAAAGGTAGCTTCAAGTGCTTACATGTTTTCTTCATAGAAAAACATTTCTCCCCCAAAGGTTTCAATGCACACATGTTCCATACTGCCAAATAAGCTAACAGTCTTGACATCAGTCTGCTAAGATTCCTGTTAAAACCTGCACAGTCTCTAAATATGATCTGAGTGCCTCAGTCAAAGAAGTTCCAGAAGCTGGCAAATTGGCAACTTCCTCATTGGAGAGCTCACGGTCCAGCTCAATCTCTGGGACTAACACAGTCCCTCCATGTAGAGCATGAGGACCATTCCAGTCAATCCCATAGTCTTGGTAAACCTGAAAAGACGAGGAATATGATCAATTTTGAATTTATAACCGGTGACATGAGGTATTTAGCAGTGATGGGAAAAGTACGCTTTAAGATGCTTCATGACCCAGTTGTATTTTTTTTTACTCCTCCTAATGATACTCTGTTCAACATAGGCTTTGAAACTTCCTGTTTTGAACAGACAATGGAAGCTCCAGCCTTAGTTTTTGAACAACTTATTTTATTTTACTTCCACTAGGTACATCATGCTGACATTTTTAAACCTCTTTCTTCAAGCCAACAGTGGCCATTTAGACTTCTTAAAATGACATAACCTGGGGTGCTGCTTTCTGTGTGTGATAGGCCACTCTCAAAGGTTTTGTCCCCCCTCTCATAATGAATTTCATATCTTTCTTTAACCTCAGTAGGATCTGCCATCGGGCCTTGCTCTCTGTAACGTCTCCAGAGTTGTTGTGGTGATTGGTTCCTTTCAGTTCTAAGGCCATGACAGTTCCAAGCATCTTGGAAAGAGTTCAGGCTTTGCTGAATTTGTGGAAGGAAGATCCGGTGCAGTCCAAAAAGATGAACTTCGTTGTCTGGATTCAGTGTTCCCTTTGCTTCAAGTGAAGTGAAGATCTGATAGAAGAGGTCCAGGGAATGCTGATAAATGTCTCTCCACATCCTTTCAATTCTGTGCTTAGGATAAAATTGACAATGTATCAAATTATTTCTTAGTGACATTATAAAGAAATACACTCATCTGGTGATATTGTGATCCAAATGTGTATTTACCGCTGGTTATGGACACTTCTGCCTGTGATGTGTGAATTCCTGTTAGTATCCCTGCTCCTGATCATGAACTCTGCCACATCTGCATTCTCTCCCCCTTTATCAGATCTGACTCTTGAAGGCAGCCCATACTGATTAACAGCAGCTATGAAACGTTCTTTGTAAGACTGTACAAGCTCTGTTATTCCAGCCACAGTCAAATAGACCACTAAACGACTGAATCCATCCACCCCGCCAAGGACAACAAATCTCCACCTGTCAGGCAGTTGTGAACAGAAAAAAAAAAGTTTATGGTAAAGCATATCGTATTCAATATTAACTAGAGAAAGATGTACAGATTACTGAATACGATCACTGACCTGATTAGTTTATGGTTCCCATCTATATGCCATAAAGAATTTGGGCCTGGAACAGAATACTGTCGTCGTCTTGAAACATGCAACCTGAGCCGTCTCATTTGAATTCCCTCTGCATCGACTCGGCGTAAAGACTCTTGCAGCCTTGAGATTGACAGAAGGAAAATAAAATTGACCTCTGGGATTTCTTA
The DNA here is from genome assembly GCF_059441005.1 of Hippichthys cyanospilos. Taxonomy (NCBI): domain Eukaryota; kingdom Metazoa; phylum Chordata; class Actinopteri; order Syngnathiformes; family Syngnathidae; genus Hippichthys; species Hippichthys cyanospilos. The sequence continues at coordinate 583,958 of NC_142384.1, read as the reverse complement.
AGGTATCCTTTTTTGAAGCAATGGTAAGGTTATAAGTAACAAATATACAGTCATGTGTGTAAAACAGTTTCAGTGCAGCAAAGCCAAAGCCTTCAAAATAAAAGTTATTCAACGCACGACAGAAACAAATCAAGTTGCTAACTTAAATTTCAGCAGATTGCAGATAAAATCCCAGATGCGTGAAATCAGCTAGGCTCCCTAATTGATTTCAAAGAAGCAATACTTTAAAACGAATTGAAACATTGCTCATATCGTTTTACTCAATTGGAATACGCACACCTCTTGCATTCAGATGGCCACGCATGAACTTGTAGCCGGAATTTGGATGGCTTCTGTGGACTTCACTTACAATGCGGTCCAGTTCCTCGTCGTTCATCGTTGAAGAGATCTCTCTTTCTACACAAAATACATTACCGATAATAAAAAAAATGTGGCACTAAACGTGGATGAGATCGCTGAATAAGCTGACAACTTGTGAATGTAGTACACTTACCTCAAACTGGCTTGCTTCATGAGTCTCCTGACTGTCCTCTTTGAGACTCCGAACGTCGCTGCAATTTGACTTGTTGATAATCCACAAAGTACGTAACTTTCCAGAACTGCAATTGGGATATCAAACGCCAAACGTCCCGATCCATTTGTGTGTCGTGCTCGGGGACCTGTGAACCTCTACTGTACTTCCTCTCAAATTGCAGTCACTCTTGGGTCAATGTCGGAAACGGAAAGTGCAGAAATAAGTCCAGCAACTTCAATAAATTCCTTCACTTTTCGTTGAATAAAATCGTTTTCTACAGGCCCTGCCTCCACATTTTCAGCAAGGTCTGAAATATCTCGACCTAACTGTCGTGAAAGATCACGAAGGTCCTCTGTCATCGCATCCGCCATGTTTCCAACCTCTTCAGGCCGAAGTAATGGATTGGACATGATTTGAGTTAACAGGCTTTGGGCCCGCCCACTAAATTGACGAGCGAGGTTTACAGACAGATTGCCGAATGACAGATAGAGAAATAGCTGAAAACTGGCCGTGTTTCATACTTTGCTAAACTGTCAACCTCTCCCGTCAAATTTGATGGGTGGGCGGGTCCTAACATCTGATTGCAAGACAAAGCAGGGTAACCAATCAGGTAATAGGACCCGTCCATTAAACTATGACGCGAGAGCTTGACAGAGAAGTAAAGGATAAAACGTAGCAACAGCGTGTCATTAAATATAAGTCAATAAATAATTAAATGTGTCATTAATTAAATAAATGTGTCATTACACAATTAAATGTGTCATTAAGTAAATAAATGTGTCACTACATAATTAAATGTGTCATTAATTAAATAAATGTGTCATAAAATAATTAAATGTCATTAATTAAATAAATGTTTAATTATTTCAATGAAACGTTTAAATTATTTAAACATTTATTTAATGACACTTTTAATTAATTAATGACACATTTAATTATTTAATGACACTTATATTTAATGATTGAATGGTACATTTATTTATTGAATTTTTGCACTTTTGGTCCTCCATGCGATACATCGTCCCGCTTTGTGATTTTTTTTTGTCAAGAGAATTGTAGTTGCCGGCCCAGTCATGGATGTCGACGCTGCTCACGCGATAGTTGAAATGACAGCTTATTTTTTCTTTCTTTTTTTTCTAAATTCTTTATTACTGATACAATGCAGTACATGGCAATAAATATTTCACGATCCTGTGGGCTACAAACCATCAGATTCAGTACAACACAACATTAAACAAATACTGTAGATTAAAAAAGCGAACTCCCTGTGTCAGTTTGTGGTAGAGGACTGTTTAGGAAGAGTGGGACATCACAGCTCTAATTTCGGACCCGCGCTCATAACATTTACGGCCCTATTGATTCACAAGTTCAAGTCTTAGTTCAATTTGCCCCTCACTACCGGCAACAAATCTAAATAATATATTGTTAAAAATTTTTTTTGCATAGCAACACTCCAAAGACGTTTCCAAAATAAACTTCGTTTCCAAGTGTCAGCGAAAGTAACCCAAGGGCTGACCTCCGTGCACTTGCTCTTCCGGTTTAGCTCTTCCCGTGGGTACCGTGAAGTAAGTAAGTCGTCTAAACTGTTGCGATATTAATATTTGTAATTGTTGTCATATTTAGTCATTATTACTTCAACTTTGTTCGCTAAGTTTTTTCGTCCTATAGTATGCCGACACGTGTGCTACGTGTGCTAATTTGATGACGCATTTGACTAGTTATGTTGCGGTAATATAATGTAGTAACCTGATTGCTTACTAAATGCAATACATCGACCGCCACCATCTTCTACTTTTATGAATAAAACGTTGTTTTCATTATCATTTATTTTAATCATTATTTCATTATTTTTCGTTACGCAATAATGAACAACAACACTAAGTTAGTGGTGTACTTAGTTGTCGTAAAAATAAATGTTGTAATTAACTTTACTTTCTCCAATTAGTGGTGTACTTAGTTGGTGTTAAAAAAAGTAGCCTCTATGTTCTTCCATCACTTTGTTTTCACTATTTTGAGTATTATTAATTACATTATAATTTGTTCATTACGTGTTTGTTCGCTAGTATACTAATGCTACGTGTGCTGTGAAATATATTCAAATTCAGCTATCACTAAATTCCCCTAGAATTTCCCCCACTATTGTTATTATTGTTATTATCGTTATTATTATTTTCACATGCTTGCTTATCTAACGTAATTTTGCTGCCATTATCGTTATCTACAATCTTCTATTTACAGATGTAATTGTATGGCTTTAATAAATATCAGCAAGACAAAATGTAGACGTTCTTTCTCATTCATTATTAATTACTTACACATCCTTAAGTAATTTGCTGTAAAAACGATTAAACCTAATTATAAAATATTTCGTTCGGTGGAATGTACAGCACATAACTAAATGAAAAAACAGTGCAAAATTAAATGACACAACCATAATTTTATAGAAGAAGTGACGGTTGAACAAAAATCGTCAATACCCTAACTTGTCATCGTTGTCATTGTGCCAATTCAATTGTCGTCTTAAACACATGTGATATTAGATATGCATGTTTAATTTTGTGAAAGATATTTTTTAAAAAGTCTTGCTGCCTTGAACTCAATGTCTGAAGTATTTCTGACAACTGTGAGTAGAAACGGAGAACAGCACATATCTGTCAGGCTCATCTTAACTGTCTTGTTTGTCACCGGACTTCAAATGTAATAGCCATATTTGAAGAAGACAAAAGAACGTTGGTCAAATCATTCTAATAAGGCTTTTTGGGATAATGGGGTTGAGTAGCTATTAGATTATAATTTTTTTAAATGTAATTCCGGTGTGTTTCTCAAAAATATATGCATATTTTAAAAATACTCTTCATAGCACTTTTTTGCATACATGCCACTTTCAAAATCGTTTTTTTTAAAAAAATTTTTTTTAAATGCGTCATGTAATCCCGGAGTACATATAACAGTTAGGCATCTCCTTTTTAGCAGTTGAACGCTTGACTTTGCGACAAATATTAGATATATTAGATATAAGTAGGTTCCAGTCAGTGTCTCATTTTTTGCTCTTGAAGTCTTGTACATCATCCCCCCACACACACACACACACACACACATAAGCACACACACATATTCACACATCCATCAGCATGCTGTTTTTGGCATTAGTAAGGGTATGCGAAACATGTTACAGTGTATACATTAACAGCTAAATAAAAGACAGTAAACAAAAAGTACATTTAATTATTTCTCTGTTGGCTAATTGTTAGATTTTTGGTAAGTGGACTTTTTGGCATTGGTATGGATAACCTGAATTTCATTATTGTTAATTTTATAAATTAGTAAAATATATTTTTTGAAACTATTGGAGAAAACCTTAAATAAACTAATGTGAAAATGAACATGTTTTATTCATACCAAAAAGGTTAAAAGATGTGTATTGCATAAACGTTAAGGTCTGCTTAAAAGCTAAAATTTGTCTTTAATGTTGACGGCGATGTGATTTGTGCAATTGCAAATGCTCTCGCTAAAGTACCTGGATGTCTGTAGTTCCTGATGGCACACCATTTTTGAACTGATAGGTACAGCTCACCTTTGCATTAGATGGTGATGTCCGTTCAAGAATGCATCACTTGCTTAACATCAAATAAAACCATACAGTTACAGTACATATGAAACTGTATATAGCTAACACCAACAGATGATTTTGTGCAAAAAATCTTCATATGTGTTTTGAGGATGCATCACTTGGTTAACATCAAATAAAAGCATACAATTACAGTACATATGAAACTGTATATAACTAACACCAACAGATGATTTAGTGCGACTGTCTTGTGTGGATGAACGTTTTGCCAGAGACACTAACTACTTGTTCTTTGCTCAGTTTGTGACTGAAATCCACCAGGCCACATCAAGCATAAGAATACAGCTACGTAAAGGTAAACCTTTTAACAGAGACAGTCGGCAAATAAACAATGCTATGTTGCAGGACAAACGGGAAGTTGAAAAACTGATACACAGCAAAGACGCCGTCCGCTTCATGGTCCCGTTAAGGGGCACCCCGGCCTTTTGGGAGAAATGTCTCAAGGACCTTTTTGCCATGATTCGGCAGCTAGGCACACCCACGTTCTTCTGCACATTCTCCACTGTTGAAATGCGTTGGGAAGAAGTCATCACCGCCATCAAAGCGCAAAAAGGTGAACGGGTGATTTTCGCTCACCACGACTGGGCCACAAAGTGTGAAATTCTCCGCAGCAATACGATGACAACGATGCGCATGTTTGACAAACGTGTGGAAGCTCTGTTCTCCGGCGCAACCCATTGGAAAAGTGGTCGACTACTTTTACAGATTGGAGTCTCAGCACAGAGGAAGTCTGCACATCCATTGCATCATTTGGGTTGAAGGCGCCCCCATCTTTGAGGAGGCCTCAGATCAAGAAATCTGCGATTTTGTGTCGCGCTACATTTCCGCTGAGCTGCCCAACCTGGAAAAGGAACCCAAACTGCATCAAAAAGTCACAGAGGTTCAGATGCAAAATAAGTCTCATTCAAAGACGTGCATCAAAGCACCCGGCGCGCAGTGCCGTTTTGGTTTCCTCAAGCAGCCGTGCGAGAGAACCATGATCATGAGACGTGAAGAGTGTGATGGAGAAAATCCAGAGAAGTAGAAGTGGTCGGCGCCAAACCCCAAGCTTGTTGATTTGCAAAATTTGCTGAACGAACCGGAAACGGCCTCTCTGACTTTGCCGCAGCTACTGGCTAAGTGCGAGCTCACCAGTGATGAGTACATGGAAGGTTTGTACTCAATTGCCGCAAAGACCTCTGTCGTGCTCAAGCGAGAGCCCAAAGACTGCTGGGTGAACAACTACAATCGACACCTGCTTCTTGCTTGGGATGCAAATATGGACATTCGGTACATTCTGAACGCTTATTCCTGCATTACCTACATCTGCAGCTACATCAGCAAAGCTGAACACGGCCTGAGCCAGTACCTGAAATCGGTGATTGTGAACTCCCGCAGCGAAAATGTCAACGAGAGCGATGAAATGAAACAAATCATGCAAGTGTACTCAAAGAAAAAAGAGGTGAGTGCACAAGAGTGCGTCGCACGCGAATGTGGCCTCCATATGAAGCAAGCGTCCTGCAGTGTGGTTTTTGTACAAACCAGTGACAATGCGCTGAAAATGAGTTATCCCCTCTCTTACCTTGAGGGCCAAACGCAGGAGTCCGTTGAAGTGTGGATGACCGGCTTGCCGGAAAAGTATAAGGGCAGACCTCAAACAGAGGAATTTGAAGCGAAGTGCTTGGCTGATTTTGCCTCAACCTGCGGAATCGTGTACGGCAAGCAAGCTAAAGGCGGAAATGTTTTCCCCCTGCTGAACGACATGGGGTATGTCAAAAAAAGAACAGGTAAACACGCCGTCATCAAATACTGTAAATTTTCACAGGAAAAAAATCCATTCTCAAGCTCTATCTGCCTCATCGTGCCGACTGCCAGTTGAAGTCCAGAACCAAAGAGGTAAGAGGTTTTTGAGTTTTGCACATGAGCGCTGCAGAGGTGTTGAAAGGTTCATGCAGTCCTACATACAAGTTGTTTCAAGACCATGCCTTTGTACAGTTGCCGGCTGCTGAGCATCCAGACGCCGTTGTGCAAATTGTCGACCGGAAGAGAAAGAACGATGAGAAGCACAGCAAAGATGTTGACAACGCCATCCGAGAGGTGGAGGAAAGCGGAATAGTCTTCAACGAGTGGTGTCAGCTAGCGCCCGAAAGAGAACTGCAAAGACTCGAGTGCATCGAGGAAATCAATGCGAGGGATGATCCCGGTGACGCAGAGATGTTGACAACGCCATCCGAGAGGTGGATGAAAGCGGAATAGTCTTCAACGAGTGGTGTCAGCTAGCGCCTGAAAGCGAACTGCAAAGACTCGAGTGCATCGAGGAAATTAATGCGAGGGATGATCCTGGTGACGCGGAGGAAAACGTACCAGACTACAATGTCAGGTCCGAGGTAACGGAAATGTCCATCGCGACAGAAGCCGCCGCATCGATCCGGCTGTTTTGCGCGACATATATCGGACCCTTAACCGAACGCAAGCGTGTGCCTTCTACCTGGTCAGAGATTGGTGCATACGACGTGTGTGTGGCTTAAAACCACGGCAGTTCTTCTATTACATCAATGGTGGCGCCAGAATGGGGAAGTCACATTTAATCAAATGTATTCACGCAGAGGCTACAAAAATACTGCGCAGACTGGCTGAGGAAGCGGACATTTCCAAACAAACGGTCATTCTTGCAGCCTTCACTGGCACCGCGGCCTTCAACATTTCAGGTATGACTTTTTACACTGCCTACTGAAACTGCCAAGAAGCCTCAAACCCCCGTATCATGGCCTGGGCAACAAACTGGACGAAGTGAGAGCGGAGCTATCGCTCGCTGAAATTCTCATCATCGACGAGACTTCCATGGTGTCGAAAGACCTCTTTGCATATGTCGACGCCCGGTTGAAGCAAATCAAAGGAATCAATTTACCATTTGGTGGCATGTCCGTTATTGCTGTCGGGGATTTCTATCAGCTACCTCCTGTGAGACAGTCCAAACCTTTAGGTGTTTACGATCCCACCAGACTGGACCACTGGCGCGACAACTTTGAAATGATCACGCTGACCGAAATCATGAGGCAGAAGGATGACGTTCCGTTCGCCAAACTACTGAACCGACTTCGCGTCAAAAAGAAGTTCCATGAGCTGTCGGAAGTGGACAGAGCTTTGCTGGCTATGACTTACACCGCTGCCCGAAGGAAGTTCTTCATGTTTTTGCCACAAACAAACAGGTAAATGAGCATAACTCTCATATGCTGAATCTGCTTCATGAGGAAGTTGTGACCATCGATGCCGACAACTACAAGAAAGACCAAAGGGCTGGCACAATGGCGAGACAAGCCGCCCCTGTCCAAGGGGCAAAGAACAAGTTGGCAACGAAACGTGGCAGCGGTGTAGGTATTTGGGTGAAAGAACACATTCCGGCACGCAAAACAATCTACATCCAGGGTGTCACTGATATTGAATTTGTTGTGGTCAAACTTGAAGCTCCCATCAATATGTTCATTGCAGCTGTGTACCGGCCTCCGGGACAGAGTCTGCGCTCTTTTTTGCCAAAGTTGGAAAGGTTGTTGTACGCTCTGGAAGTGATGGATCATCATCAGATCTTGGTATGTGGAGATTTCAATGAAGATGCACTCTCAGACTCATACAAGCCCATTATGGAACTGTTTGTCTCTAAGGGTTACACACAGCTCATAAATACAGGTACCACTGACAAGAACACACTGCTTGACCTCATTTTTGTCTCCCGACCTCAGTGTGCTGTTCATTCAGGTGTACTGCGAACATAATATAGCTATCACAACCCTGTCTTCTGTGTTTTACACACTGAAAGGTGAGTCCTATCCAAGTCGCAAATTACGAGTTGTCCCTGTCGTGTGAAGGAGCCCAAATGTTGAGATGTGATGGGATTAAATCAGGGGTGAAGATGATGTAGTGTGTGTGCGATAAGGTGAGTGGGAGGTGAGGAGGTGAGAGTCAAAATTCAGGAAAAAGTAAAAAAAAAAAAAATGGAGGAATGGAGGGGTCAAGTCGATGGGAGGGAGTGTTGGGATTATATGTTGACATTTGATAGGATGAAATCTGCTGCGAAGACGGTTTAACGTGTGTGTAAGGTGAGTGGAAGGTGAGGAGGAGAGACAATGTACAGAGAAAGTATAAAAATCTTTGGGGACGGAGGGTCTAGTGGAATTATTTTTGTTCACAATTTTGACAATGTAATAATCGTCAGCGTGAAATGACAGCAGAAAACAGACCAAGTAAGTCTCTATAAAATATTTTTTTTGTCAACTGTAAGTGTTGTCATTTTACTCTCCTCTACTTTAAACAGGTTAGTTGTTCTGAAGAGATGGTAGATTCATCTCATAATAGAGAGCATAGATATGTGTGTACATAATCTTAATGTGCTACCATTGTAGAAAATGAAATGGTTATACTTAAATGTTGGAAAGAGCCAAGCCCATCTCGCCTTTGCAGCATGCGAATTTCTACTCGACACTATTGTATTCCCCTTTTTCTCACAGGGTAGAATAATGGGTGCCCAAATACATACATCAAGGAGCACTGACTTGTAAACCAAGGTGGCAGCCAAGCAGGACTTCTCTTCATTCCTGTCACGAATAACCCGCGGATCCCAAATGGGAATGGACCCCAACTAGGCCCGAGAGGTGAAGTTACTGAGTTTATTAACAAAAGGAGCAAGGCGTGAGAAAAACACAAAAACAGTCCGAAGGCAAAGTAGCAAACCAAAGTCACAAAGTACCAACACAAAGCGAGACGAGAACGTCTGGATCTAAAGTCCACGGGGAAGAAGGGCAGCAAGGAGGACGTGAGTCCACGGGGGATGGCTGCAAACAAAGTAGCAACAGAAATCGTTCACAAGCCGTAAAACATAACACGCACAAAGTACAAACCAAGAAGACTCGAGAAGGTGGGACGTGAGGTCAAGAGCGCTGGGATTCACGGGACAGCAAGCGAGCTTGACGAGGGGATAACCCGGCAAAGGCTTGTTTGTAAGTGCCGGCCAGCTTATAAAGCCCTCTGACGAGATGCGCAACAGGTGTGAGTGTCCGATGGCCCCGCCCAATGCGGAGGAAGGAGACAGTCTGCAAATCAACACAAACTAAAAAGACAAGAAACGTGACAATTCCAGTGTAAGTTACTGTGAACTACTGTATGTCAGTTAAAACCAATTGTAGGTCTGCCTATCTTTTGGAGCAGTCGTCCTCACTACCATCTATTTTGATTATATTTTGTAGATCTGGATTAAACCAAGTCTGTTTTCTGCTCTCTTCAGACTGTCTTCTTTTATTCGTAGGAAAAGGTAAGTCGCTCATCATTCAACCTGTCTTCCTTTGTAAAGCCAGTAAAATAATTTTTGGCCCGTGTATTTTATCAGGATATTTGTTCAGAGGAAATAGACGTCAATACTAGAACAGAAGCCACTTGTGTGCGTTTTTCATGTCACTTTCTGATTGCACGTGCATATGACTGGACATTACGCATGACATATGAATTTAAACGGCATGCCATTGTAGAGATATAAATGGAAAGGATATTTACATATTGTTGGGTTTGAAGTGGGCTTGATACCCCACAAATGACCCGAGGAGAGGTGTAAATAACAACACAGGAGTCAGAGATTAAGTTTTACCACTGCAGTGGGGAGAGCTCGAAAAAGAGCGTGACCATGTCAGCCTCGTTGCAAAGTCTCTCTTCCCTCTCTCTCTCCGAGCTTTCGGACTGCAGTCTTTTTATTAAAAAACTGTTACTGAGGTGTGGGGGTCTCACAATTCAACCGTCACACAACATGAGCATTGTGCACCGTGGCAGAACTTGCAGATAACTTGCGATTCAGGCCTTGACCTTGACATTGTTTTTAACACACACACACATATGAGACAAAGAGGTGCTGTGGTGTCTGAAAAAGTAAGTTAGAATACATGAAGCAAAGCTGTTGTACTAATGAATCAGCCAGAAAAATAGCAATTAGAATACATAAAGCAAAGCTGTTGCACTATTAAATCAGTCAGTTTATCTTACACATATATTGTAAGACAAAGCCAAGTCTGTTTTACTTTTGTATATATATTTATTTATTATTTATATATGTTATATATTTGTACTCAATGGTTCTGAATTCCTTTTTTTTCCCCCCAGATTAAAATGATCGGTGCCCATAAATATACATCGTGGAGCACTGACTTGAAAACCAGGGTGGCAGACAAGCAAGGACTTCTCTTCATTCCAGTGTAAGTTGCCGTGAACTGTGTCAGTTAATGCTTTCAGTGCCATGGACAAGAATTCTACCCTTTAATAATAGTAATCACAATAATAACTAAATAATAAAGTTATAAGTATGTTCTTATGGAGACTACACTCATAATGAGAATACACTCTTGACTACTAATGCTTATCTAAAATAAGTTCTGTAAGCTCTGTTGTGATAAAATGTGACCACTAGATAACAGTGTTTTTACATATAAAACATAACTATTGTCAACTGAACATGCAGTCAAAGGAATGGTAGTCAATCTTTCATGTGATATATTCATATTTTCATTTTTTTTTTTACATTTACATATTTACATAGACATAGTATCCAATATTCTGTTGGCCGTGAAAGATGATTGAAAATGCAAAATACACTGGCTCTCTCGAGGTTTCCTTTTCCGATAACGCTTGGCACTAAAAGAGTTAAAACAAACTATAGGTTCGCCTCTCTTTTGCAGTTTGTCCTCACCCCCTGAATGTGTTTCTTGTTTGCAGGCCTATGTGTTCCCCATGTTGCCTGTGGCTCCACACATTGCATTCATCCAAAGAAAAGATCACCACCGTGTGCAAGAGTTTGATGACACATCATCAGGCTTGTCCATTGGCAGTTTCCCTCTGGATTAAAACAAGTCTGTTTTTTCCTTCTTTAATTGGTTGGAAAAGCTAAGTAGCTCATCATCTTCTTTTGTAACGACAGTAACTTTTGTCCCATCTACTTCTAACGGGTTCTTTGTTCAGGAGAAAGAGCCAGCAATCAAGCAGGAGTTGTCCTCATTCTGGTGTAAATTGCTGTGATTTATTTCAGTTAAAACTAAAAATGTGCATATCTCTATCAGCTTTTGTTGTCACCTCCTCAGTGTATTTTGTTTCTTTTTTGGAGACCGATGTTTTCCACTTGTTGCCTGTGGCTCCACATGTTGCATTCATCCAAAGAACGAGTGGAAGATCACCACCGCGTCAAAGGCTTTGATGACACATCATCAGGCTTGTCCAGTGGCAGTTCCCCTCTGGATTAAAACACGTCTGTTTTGTGCTTTCTACAGACCATTTTCTTTCTATTGGTAGGAAAAGGTAAGTAGCTCATCATAAGTAATTTTTGTCCCATCTACAGTATTTCTAACAGGTCCTTTGTTCAGGAGAAAGGAGAGAGTTGCCGTAATTTATGTCAATTACAGCTAAAAAAATGTGGATATCTTTCTCAGCTTTTGTTTTCACCCCCTTAACGGATTTGTTTCGTTATTGTAGACTGATGCTGTCCACTTGTTTCCTGTGGCTCCACATTTCATTCATCCAAACAACAGCTGGACGTTTGCCACCAAGTAGAAGATTTTGATGAGCCACTGTACTGCTTGCTCAAGGACCTGTTGTCATCTGGAACATCTCCTCTCTTCAAGGTAAACTGCTAATCATTAAGCCTATCTTTTTTCCTAAAGCCATTAAATGTTGTAAAAACATTTCCTTTCTTTTTTAACAGGCTCTTTGTTCGGGTGCACAAGCAGTTTATAGCAGAATCACAGTAACAAATATGTGAGTGTATTCATGTCACTGGATACTTGATTGGGCATGAGTGTGATATACTAATTTACTGTATTGTAGAAAATGAAAGATGATGTCAGCATCATGGAAGTTTTGTCGTGTGTTCTCCTTTTTCCCCAAGAGACAAAAAAAAAAGTAAAAATGAAGAAGAAAAAGAAAACAAGTGCCAACAACATGAAGACCACGGACAACCAAGCACCACTTCTGCCGATTCATTTGTAAATCGCCAATAGGAGTAGCCAAATTGCTATTAAGTGGTGTTTTAAATGCAGCGTTATCTTTTTACAGCTTTAGTCTTCACCACCTCCTTCATCTTTTCATCATGCGACCTTGCTGAGGAGTTTACAAGGACCATGACGCCATCCTATCCTTAGAATGCAATCTCTTTTCCTGTTCTTACGCTGTTGTCCCTGCATTGAAAAGAACAGTCCTAGTCCCCCAATCCAACCTACATGATCTGTATCCATAGATACATTTTTGCCATCATCTGTGTGCTCTGCAAAGGTTGCTCTATGAAATACCTTTTCACTCATGCATTTGTTTAAATACATTTGTATGTACCATACTCATGATTCCGTTAAATCTCTGAGATCAAACAAGCATTCTGGGAGGCACATCTACCTCAATTTGTTATTGCCTGTGTTAACTTTTACCCTCGCAAATTCTATCCATCCATCTATTTGTCGGCGCATAGCCTCACGCGGACCGCTCACTTGCTGGTGTCTATGCCAGCTGTCTTCGGCAGTGGGTGAGGGACACTCTCAACTGGTTGCCAGCCAATCGCAGCCCTAGCAAATTATGGAATGAGAACAAATCAGCTCCAAAATCTAACCACTGCCGTTGATACAGACAATGTTTCATGTAACATCTTAATATTCCATAACATAAATACAATCTCTCACTCTTGACACATGAAGCTATAATGTACTGCTTCACATCACACAACTACAGTGGACCCCCGTGTTACGAACTTAATCCGTTCAGCAGCTATGCTCGTAACTCGAATTGCTCGTATGACGGGAAATCCAAACCTATGTTAATTAGTGAATGTGTGCAACGCGTGCAAAAACCTTAGGTAAAAACATCATGACTTTATACACATATTAAAAAATAGTAACAATCTACTGTACAGTTAAATTAAACAAATATACAAAGGAAAAATGACATTTACCTTTGGGGCGACGTGACTTGAGCTGGGTGGAGGCGGAGGGGAGCAGAGACCAACCCGCAGAATTTATTTTCTTAAATGAAAACTTTTCTCAAACGAGAACATATCACAGGCGATTTCCTTCACTTTAATCCATAATAGAAGAAGCCTCTCCATTTTGTTGTTGACCGAGGTCCGTCCCCTGGCAAGGAAAGTCTTGCCCTTAGAAGAATGCCGAGCGGTTTCGGCCATACTCACGAGCAAGGTTAACTGTGCGTGCGCCTCCGTATTTTTTTATTATCTCCTGCTTCGTTTCTATTGTCATCATCCTCTTATTTCTTCCTTTACCACCACTCGCAATTTTAGAAGCCATGTCTAACAGATAAAGTTTGCAAAGTCTTCACAACACACCGACCGGCTGTGCCATCAAGCTAGATGAAGGCGTTCGGCCAATAGCACATTGGCATTTCTCTGATTGACGTGACGCTGGCCAATAGCATATCCGCATCTCCGTGACTGAGACCAGGACTGTGACCTTAATCAACCAATAGCATATCAGCATCTCCGTGACTGACACCGTGACTGACACAGTGACTGTAACATTGTAAGAGCAATAGCATATCAGCGTTACCGTGACATGTGAGAACAGTTGATTTTGTTGATGCAGCAAAGCGAAAAAAATAGTACGGACACATTGACCGGCATGTTGATTGTTCGTAAAACGAAAGGTTTGTGTGTAAGAGGGGGACAAAAAACGCCGCGGTCCACGTTCGTAAAATGAAAAGTTTGTAAAAGAGGGAGTTCGTAAACCATTGTATTTGTATTTGTTGGTCTCCTTTTTCAATGGTTTGCACTTAAAATTTTTGACAAGCTTGTTTGATCTTAGAGATTTGTTTCTATTCCTTTAATCCATTTTTTTACATAAGTCTTTGTGCATCTTTTCATCCACTATTTTATCATTACGTCTTCATTAAGAAATCTTAAAGCAGTTATTATGAGATTAAATTCTGTCTTTCCACTGTATGAAAACCCCTCAGCTAAAACAGTGTGATGGACTGATGCAGCACTTCTGTTTTTGGTGTAAGGTGACATTCGAATGTACAGTCATGAAATGAGAAGCCTGTTATAAAAAAATATATATATATATATATATATATATATATATATATATATATATATATATATATATATATATATATATATATATATATATATATATATAATGTGTGTGTGTGTACATACACACACACGCACACACCCTGTGCTGTTTTTAAGCCTATTGTATCAACCAATTTCCTCCGAATTGTCTTAGTAACTACTTTTCAGCTGTTGTAACCAACATTCAGTTCAGCATCATTCAGTGTTTCATCAGTTACCGGTTAATGCTGCCAGCATACTTGAGTCCGTTACAGTAATAAAATGAATGAGTCAGACAGTGGAAACACCTTTGATGCTATTTTTTTTGAGCATCAATTCATCTGTTTTATCATTAATTCTTCATTAAGAAATTTTACAGCAGTTAGAATGAGGACTTTCCACTGTTTGATACTGCCTTTACTAAAACACTGTACTTCTTCATATTTAAATGTATAGTTACCCTTTACAGTAAAAAAAATGGAAGTGCCTTAAAGTGGAAACACCTTTGATGCGATTGGACCAGATTTGTTCCCATTATTTTTTTTTTTTGTACTACTCTGTGCATCTATTCATCTCCTATTTTATCATTAATTCTCCATTAAGAAATACTATTGTAGTTACAATGAGGACTTTCCACTGTATGATACCCCCTCGACTAAAACAACATTTGTTCATATTTAAATGTTTATTCACCCAATGGGAAACATGTTCAAACTACAGGAAAACAAGACATTGCTCAACCTCTTCCACCGTCTTTTAGCCTATTCTACCATGCAACTTCCTTTGAACTTTGAATTCCGTGTCATTGAATAATACATTGCTTGAGAGTTTATGCTACCAGCATAATTGAATTACCTAAAGCAGGGGTCATCCACGTAGTGGCCGCAGGCACTGGGTCGCCCCCAAAAATCACATGAATAACCAGCAGACCTGGTCTGCTATAATAGTTATAATAGTTCAAGTGATAGACCATTGTAATTTTCCAGGAATTTTACTAACGATTATGCAAATCACATATACATGACATATTACACTTGATTTACTACAGCTGATCCTTAATTCTTGTGAGAAATCAATCACATGATCAAGGTCTTCACATAAACTGGTTATGCCGGCTTTGTCCAAAAAAAGGGAGAGACACCAAGGTTCTTCGTACTAATGCTTTACTGACTGCACTTGTTTGCAACAGTTCACACCGTAGAACTGACACATACAAAAGAGATGTCAGCTACGGACAACATAATATGCATTTAAACATAAACCAAACTCATACATACCACTTTGGGCCGCTAAACATAGACAAAGCTGGAACACTTTACGTCTTCGGATATACGCGTGCCGTCGCGTCTGACTTGATGACAGCAGCGTGAATGATTTTCCCGGAAGCCCCTTTCGCGACCCTTAATAAACTCTGCTAGCTGACGGATTGAAAATCATCCATAAATTAACACTATTGCTCCAGTGGATTTAGAAATAATATGGAGCCATTTCAACCGAAATACAAAATATAGAAATTGAACAGAACAAAATTAGGTTACGTTTCAATACAACATTGCCCTCTTCCGGCGAATGCACGGTATTTCTTTGCCAACCGCCACCACTGGTAGTCCTTCGTATTACTCAGTACCAAAGAATTGCTCTCGGTTTCAAAAAGTTTGGTGATCCCTGCCCTAAAGTTTGAATAAGAAAAAAAAGTCAATTGGAAATTCTTTGCTGCTGGAACAGATTTGTTTCTATTCCCTTTTTTTTTTTTTTACATTTCTTATTGTGCAGCTATTCAACTATCTTATCTTGATTTATTTAATAAGACATTAAAAAAAACACTCTCCACTGTTCAGGCATACTCTACCAACTAATTTTGTTCTTAACTTCTTAGGAATTACTTTTCGCGTTTGTTTCTCGCATTCAGTTTAACACCATTCAGTGTTGCATCGATTATGCTGCCAGCATACTTGAGTGCTGAACAGTAAAATTGTGTCATACAGTGGAAACCCCTTTGATGCAAATTGGCCAGATTGTTAAATGCCACAAAATACATTTAATTCTCTGCATATTATAATCATTATAATATCCAGAGAATTAAATGTTTATAATTAAACATTATAATATAATGATATTCAATTTCAGAGAGGTTTTTCTTTTGTGCTTTTACTTGATGCATTTTAGACAAGCTGCTTGTATTTCTCAGTAACTTTATTCCAACAAAATGCTGTATCAAAAGGAATCACACTTTGTCCACATTACCCTCTTCAAACCTCATGAGACAACCTGGACAACACCCAGACTGCTCACACTTGTCTACCACAAGAATTTTGGCCGAAGCAGTCAGTCCAGCACAGAAAAACATTTTGCTCGCTCCAAATCCTTCGCTCACGCTTGAGTTGTGTCCTTACGTGCTCAGCGAAAACGCAGAGGTCGCAAACACAGAAAATCAATATATTTTTATGTGCTCAAAAACTGTTCTTGCTCGGTCAAAGTCTTTCGGTCTTAACCATTTCATTTATAAATGGAGGTACTGTGCGGGCCCGTATTGGTGAGTGCAAATACTTTATTTCTTATGTAGTCACGTTTATTAGTTAATAATCAATGGCTGCAAAAATAAAAAGTAAAAGAAAAGAAACTATTGGTTTTGAATGCTCTGGAAATTGAGGGTTGCTTCATTAAATTATTAAGGGTGATGTTATGAATGGTGTGCATTCTCAAGCCCCTGTGTACCTCTAGATGTTATGCTTATTAAGTAGTAATAAATAGGCACATAGTCGGTATGCACAGCCGATCTGAAGCCCGCTACAACTTTAATAAATCACCCCTCTTTTTTTTTCAAGATGACGTACATTACCAAAATCGAATGTTTTTTCCGCTTTCTGCCACTTAGGGGTGGGGCTACTTGGAATAAAAATTCACTTGACATTGACGACGACAGAGAGAGGTAGGCCATTATTTCTCCAACGCGATAGTCTATGCTATTTGGAATAAAAAGTCCACCTCACATTGACGACGACAGAGAGAGGTAGGCTATTATTTCCTCTTAAATTCAAACCGAATGTAACACCTTCCCAAAATTAGATAGATAGATAGATAGATACTTTATTGTTTAGTTTACTTTATTATTGAGAATTTATTGTTCTGCGTGTTTCAGTTTTTTCGAGTGAATGTACTTCTGTGACATGTTTTTTTTTTTTTTTATATATATATTTGGAATATATAAATACTGCAAATTACATTTTGCCGACTGACCCGACTCAAAATGTAAGAAAGTGACAAAAAAACTCGAAAATATTTAATATATAAGGCATGGTTATACACTTCAAAATGTATAGTGTTAGGTTTATTTTCCGTAACGTTGTTTTATGTTCTGTAAATGCCGTTAGAAATCGGTGCAAACCAGTGTGAAAAAAAATTCGGCCTTCTGCCACATATATTAAAAAAAAAACCTCTTGGCTAGCAGGTGGAGGAAAAATTACCTTGCATTGTGTAACACGTTTTGTGTAAAACTACAAACAGTCGATGAACCATTGGAAATGTCTTTATTTTATGCTCTTCTATTATAGACAGTACATTTCATTATTTCATCGTCAACGTTTTCCCCTTTTTTTTTCTCCAACGCAATACTGGGGTGGGGTGGGGGGTAAAACTCGATTTAATTATATACACTGCTTTGTCGCCGCTCGTCACAATAAATCCCTCCAGAGTGCTGGAATATGTTAGGGATTTTTATTTTGTTAATGTGCAAAGAAAGTGTCAACTGAAATTTCGTAGTTTGTTTTCCATCACAATGTATATGTGGACGCTTCTGCTAGCACACAGACTCGCCACGTGCGGCTTTAAGCTAGCTTGACCTGTTGCTTTTGTTGCTCAACACTGACACCTGATGGATCTTTAAAATCATTGCTCTCAACTTCATCCACTGACTCATGACATTTTATTTCGTTACAAATACAGGAATTGTTGCATTATTTGGTTTTGTTGTACATAATACTATCTTTAAATGCAGTCAATAAATGTAATATAATGCTGGTGTGAAAATTTATTTCTTTTTCATGATATTACGCTGACGTTAGAAAAGGCAGACGTTCCTATTTAATTGACATGAAATTATTTAATTGAAATTAAATTGATGCTTTGTGGTTATCCCCTCAACAATTCACTCTTGTGGAAATTGCGCGTCATTATACCACTAAACTTTAAATGATGTTGTGCATATACTAGGTTCGGTACAACTGTACCGTTTTGGCAACTATTTAGAATTTATTTGATGAAATATCACGGTCCTAATAGTGTGGCAACACAGATGCTCATCGCGAAAGCAGTAAAAGTAGAAACATGCATCACGGCCAAAAACTGGATTTTTTGCCCTAACGACCGCTAGAGTTGGACGGATTTCATGAAAACAAAGTTGTTGCCCTCTGTGACGGGCAAAGCGTGTACAAACTTGTTCTATTTCCAGATTTGGCTGCCAAAGTCACAGAGGGCAACAACTTTGTCTTTTGTAATTGTGTGGATAGCCGGACCCCAAATGTCCTGCTAAGCAGGAGGGGGATGAAGATTTATTCTGGTCCCCAACTCACCATCTCCCCTGACCTGGAGGCCCAAGCCAAGCTCCTTCTGTGCCCCCCATCGCCACCATCACCCCTCAGGCAATCAAAAATCAGGCGCCTGAGGGCATGGTTTCCCTTGAAGGGCAAGTAACTCATGTAAGTTTATTAGGTCACATATGCACCTATAAGCACTGTCACACACATGCTTGTACATACACTCATCAAAGATAACGTGTGAAAAAAAATCATTTATTCATTAATTATTTTTCTATTATTCTATTTCCATCATGTGTATTACGCCCATTTTTTGTGTTCTAACACGATTACTTGCTTTCTCTTGCAATACTGTATTTGGAATACCTTTCGTTTTTCATTAAGTGTCAACTTGTTTTACGTTCAAAATGTGATTGACTAAAACTCACCATTACTTTGGTTTGTCGAGAGGTTGCCCCAGAAGGACATGAATGCATTTGAAATACAGTTACGTGCAGGTTAACACAATTATTGCAATGAACTGATTATTACAAGGACACCCGAATGACTTTTTTTCTTCCCTTTCAGTTTCACGGTTGTTTATACACACACATTCTAGGCACGAGCACACATAATTATGCCTTTGACTTTTATGTTTACCTTGGTCCACTTTAGATGCAGTCAATGCGGATGGTGAGGCAGAGGGGCACCCGGGATGCGCCCATGTGCATAATCACAATTCAAAAAGTAAGTACACAGTTAGTGATTTTCAGTTGTCGAACTTCAAACAACACATACAGAGCATTTTTAAACTACTACAGGATGAAGCATCTGTAAAGATCACCCTCTGGAGGGAGGCCACCCTCAATAATGTTTCTGTGGGGATCAACTATCGCCTCACCCATTTGAGTGTACGAGGCAATGACTACGGTGTCACCATGCACACAACGCAGTACACCAAAGTAGATGTGAGTAATTAATTGCTTCTATGTCAGTGGTACTCAAAAATTGCCTGTGTTCAAGGTATTTTAATACTTATCAAGCAACATCAAGACAAAAACAATGCAGTACTCAAAGTACTTCTGTCTCAGTCACGCTCTTGCTGCCATTTATAGCATGTGAACTACAATCTCACAACACATTTCAGTCAAGACAGAACCATTGACGTAGCTTGGCTATTCTGATTGAACCATACACGTGACACGTGTGTTTGGATTAATAAAATGAATACAACACACCTGTGAATCCAAATGAAAGTCAACTTAGGTTTGGCCTCTTAATTCCAATTGAGGTGTTAATATGAAGCATTTTCATAACTATGAGTCATTCATATCTATTCTAATTGGAATAAATGGTATTAATTAAACACATGAGTCAACCCAGTCACCATCCCTCTGGCTGTGTGGGAAGCCACATTTGATGAGCGCCCACTTATACCTGCCGGTGGCCTGTGCCTCACACTTTTGTTCATGAGTCATTCATATCTATTCTAATTGGAATAAATGGAATAAATTAGACACTCAGCTATGGTTGAACTTAAAATTGCACAAATCCTGTGAATTCCGACTTTTAATGGTAATTACAATAAGAGTTCTGTAGTCCTCTTTCATTAAACGCAAAATGATAAGGTTTTGTGTTAAAAACTGAAAGTTAAGTATAATGATGACCATCTCGCGCGAGCGTGTGCCTGGAATGTGTGTATGTAAACAACCAGTAATTTTGTTTTGAATTTCATCCATTATGACACTTCATTTTATCATTCCACTCAACAGATCTGCGAGTCAAGCAAAAACATCACCATCGTGTTGATTACTTGGTGGACATAGTGGAGGTGGTGGAGGACTCGGGGAACCCAGTCACTATCCCCCTGGCCATGTGGGAAGCCACATTTGATGAACGCCCACTTATACCTGCCGGTGGCCTGCGCCTCCCACTTTTGTTCAGCACAGAGGGGGAAGTCATGAGACTCCATACAGAATAGTTTTTTACATCGTTTCTTTTTTTCTTTCTAATGTTAATAATCCAGCCTGTTGGCATAAGTTTCATTTTTTATACTCGTTTTTTATTTTGTAATGAGTGAGTGGCAACAACACACTATAGCTTCCTACTTTTACTTTCAGTTTTGCGTTGGAGTTGTGGAGAAGAAATTTAGCACTAAATCGGTCTAGTAAATACTGTATTTTTTATTTATTTCATTTTGCAAATGCAAGAGCGGATTTGATGTGGCAACGTTACCTGTCCAGATGTAAATTAATTATGTTTAAAAAGAATTACGAGACTGACTGTTCATAATACGTCACAGAATAAAGGCGATGTCTGGTGAGAGCCCTGGTGGGGACCCTCGGCCAATGTTAATCTCTTCTAGGGCGATCGAAGTATTTTTCTATTCTGCACTGACTAAAGGAACGACGAAGCTAAGATGCTAATGTAAACTGAAAGCCATGTTGTTTTCCGCCGAATGCCATTGCATTGCTCGCAAAAAAGTATTCTTGTATGTTCTAAAACTATCTCGTTGCATATTGCAATGCTTGTTAGGCACGATAATTTTTGTTCATTTACAATGAGCTCATTCGTTATTTTGAATACGTTATAATAAATTTATAGTACTGTAGTTCTTAATTTAAAATGATTATTTAATAATTTACATAAATTCTTTTTATACTATATAAGTATCTCTTATTTACCTAATTTTAAAATATATGTGATGCCTTAAATGCAGTCCAAATATGAAATATGAAATGTAATGTAATAATAATACAAAACTATTTATTATACTATTTATTTTAGTGCAAAAGTGACATTTGAAATGGAAGCCTTCCTTGCTGCTTAAATGGGTGCTTTGCGGCTGTGCTTCACCTGATGGCTAAATTTCACATTGAGGTTGTGTAGATACGAGCTTCTGTTGTACTTTATGCAGTTTCAGTGACTCTCTTGAAACAATTAGAATATATCAAATCAAAAACCGTGTTTTTGGCTTTCTCTTTCAGAATGGCAACAGCATTGCTCCATTGTTAAGGTGGTTGCAGAACACATAAGTGTCAAGGCAAAACCTGTGTCCTCACCTTGCGTCCAAAGACACAAGAGCATCGATTTTGTGTTTGTCAATGAGCAGAAGGGCCACAAAAATTCATGTCGAGCCCCAACTACAATTACCAGAGGAAAAGGAGGCCCAAACCAGAGAGCTGCTCTGTGCCTCATCTGTGCCATCAACACCAGCCCACGTAAAACAAAAGCTGCCTGAGGGTACGGTGACTGTGGATGGACAATTCATCCATGTAAGTTTGTTGAGTCACAAACGTATACACACACACTCACAACAGGGCTCCATCCAGAATATTTATTTTACTAGGAGCATGGTATCTGCTAATCAGAAATTTAAGAGGTTATTCAAAGTAATATGCAAATATATGAAAATAAATATTCATTATTTTGAGATTTTTCTAAATATTTATGTATTTTTTGCACTGGTTCATCTGCAATATTTATATTTTTCACAAATTACATACATACTGTACAAACATACATACAAATACACATACATGCGCACCACATATTATACATACCTACTGTACTGTACACACTCATGCGTACAGTGTACATACATGCATACACAATGTACATACTGTACAGTACATACTATACATACATACATACATACATACATACATACCTAAAATAGGTACCTAAAATATATTTTCATATGCCTGCAACTCCACAAAATAGGAACCAATGTGACAGGAATTATTTTATTTTTGAAAAAAAAAATATGTAAAACACATAAATACCGATTCCAGTGTTTGAAGCATTTTATATACCTATTCATCCATCCATTTTCTATCTATATATATTATATACCTATCCATCCATTGATCCATCCATTTTCTGTCTTCCAGCAAGCCAGCGATCCTTGTGAGGACAAGGATCGCAGGCTTGCTGGTTCCTATCCCACCTTACTTCAGGCAGTAGATGAAGCACGCCCTGAACTGGTTGCCAACCAACTGCAACAAGGTACCATCACAGTATCTTGTTGCACAAGTATTTCTTTTTTTTTGTTTTCTAAGAATGTTACAATAGTTTCTTGTATTTTTATTATACATTGCCCAAATGTCAAATGGAAATGCAATGTGGTTTTATCAAAAATATGTCACCATACTGAATTGTGTCAAATGCTTTGAAACTCTGACCCATTTTGACACAACTGTCCCATTGATGCAGTGTTTCAGGAAGCAGTCGTGATGCTCAACATGGATTCATGTGAGTGCGTCGCGATACTGACCCATTTCAACACAGTTGCTTCAGACGGATTCAGTGGATCAAAAAGCTTTGATTTCTACAACACTAGATTTCATTCGACCCGGCAAAAATTTCAGTCCGTCGAAAAAAGCGAGTCTGTAGTTCATCTCTATCAAAAGTTTTGATTTTTAAAAGAAATCAAAACAAATGCTCCCTTCCGCCGCTAGAGAGCAGTAAATATGAAAAAATCCCTCACGTCCAGTGTATTAAAAATAAAATTAATCTGGTTTCATGCAAAAGACGATTAATATTAATATGATATAACTTAATCTTACTGGCCATGCGCTGCTATAACGTTTTATTTTTTGTTTCAAAGTAGTATGACAATCAAGGCCAAAAAACTAAATAATCATAGCTTCCACTTCGGTTTGTTAGTGTGGTGAGTTGGTTCAGGAGTAAAATTGCATTCAGTCAACTGTTAAAATAAAGCCGTTGTTAACACATTCACCACCAAACACAAAAACATATTTTTTTCTAATGCAATCGTTTGTGAATATATGTGTTTTGCTTAGAACAGATCTCTTGTCATCCGTGATTACGATAGGTATGTAGGATAGGCTACAAATGTAGGCTAATGATAAAACATAGTTCTGGGAAACAAAGCTAGAGTTGACATTTTTTTACTGATCCACCTGAGAACAGAAGGTGTAGATCCGGCCCCAGAGCCAAAATGAGTTTTGACATACATCGAATACAAAAAAAAAACAACGTCAATAGTTTTTGCTTTTCTCTTTCAGAATGGATACAACATTGTTCATCGCTAAGGTGGTTGCAGAACACATGACTCTAAGTAAAAACTGCATCCAAAGTCAAAAAGAGGGCAGCAGTTTCGTGTTTGTCAATAAGTGGAAGGGCCACAAAATTGATGTCGGGCCCCAACTGCAATTACCAGAGGAAAAGGAGGCCCCAGCCAGAGAGAGCTCCTCTATGCCTCATCTGTGCCGTCAATGCTATCCGTCATGAAACAAAAACTGCATGAGGAGACGGTGACCGTGGATGGACAATTCATCCATGTAAGTGACGAACGAATACACACACTCATGCGCACACACAACAGGGCTCCATCCAGAATTTTTATTTTACTAGGAGAATGGTAACTACGAACCAGAAAATTGAGAGTTTACTAAAAATATTATGAAGAAAATAGTGTTAAAGAACTATTCATCATTTTCAGTATTTCCTTGTATCTTCTACATTATTTGACTCATTCAAAATGTTCCAACTTTAATCGATTTCCCCGAAGCCCGCTGTTCCATGAATTCCATTTTCCTCTTCCCACAATTCAAAATGTTCCCACAATTCCTAATGTTTTGTTTTTTTCTTTTATCTTCTACAAAGATAGGCCTATTTAAAACAATGCCAACTTTGTATATTTCACATGATGTCACAGGTTCAAGCACTTCAACATTCAACATAACTCCAGCATGCAACACCTCTCCCTTCAACTGTTTGCCCTTCACACGCAATTTTTTGAGGAATTGTACATAATCTAGTTGTAGAATGATGTTTGCCAAGAAGGGTCAAAATGTGCTTCACTCGGGCTGAAAACGCTGTTTTGGCCATTTCATTAATGTTGTCTGTAAAATAAAAACTAAATATATTTCAACAGAAAAGATTAATGTTATCCTAAATATTCTTGCTTCTAAAGCATAACCAAGCAGAAATTTCATTGTAGAATGATGTCTGCCAAATAGGGTCAAAATGTCCTCCACTCGGGCTGAAAACGCTGTTTTGGTCATTTCATTAACGTTGACTGTAAAACATAAACTAAACGTAGTTCAGCAAAAATGATGAATGTTATCCTGAATATTCTTGCTTCTAAAAAGCATAACCAAGCAGAAATTTCATTTTCGAATAATGTCAAGTGTTTTAACTTTTTTGCTGTGCTTCTCCCACACTTGAAGGGTTAGTACCAAAACTGAGCTTCTAACTGGGTTCCACTCAATGACCAGACTCTTGTTTTTCCTTTTTTATTTCCTTTTTTATTTTGATTTTCTTCAATCCTTGTTATGTTGGTCACAGGTAAAAAACCCTAAACAAAAAACATTAACTCTTTTCACATTCCTTATAAAACCCGATACACAATATTACATAATCAAAATACACAGTACGTGTTTGACATTAAACTAGCAGTGCCTTAAAATTAGACTACCTACTTTTAAATTACGCGAATACAACAAAGAATAAATTTCAGCAAGCCATTAACTACAATACACACGCCGAATGATTTAGGCCAACCCCTAAACCACCTCGGTAATGCTGTCCAGCCCGTAGCAAACAAGCTGGTGGGATCTCAGGGTTCCTCTTGGAGTTGAAACCCGGATCTTTAGCAGGTACCGCTTGGTCTCCACAGTCACTTGCATCCCGCCGACTCCATGGACTACAAGAGTCACATCCTCACTCCTCAAGTTCAGCTTACTCATGAGTTATGTAGTTTGTGTCAGAGGCCAAGTCTATCAGAGTCCCAATCTTCTGGCCAGCATTTGCGGTGACTTCCAGGATCATCATAATGACAGGGAACTCTTCAAGGCCTTTCTCTGCCAGCAGACTCCTCTTCGGCACAGTCTACTTGCCCATATATCTTCTTTTGATTTTTAAGGAACTTAATGAGCATGTCGAACCTGTCCTCAGGGGAGGGATCTTCCTCTTCTGACACATGGACTAGCCACTCTTTCTTTAAATCCTTCGGCAGCTTACTTTCCAGGGACTTTGTGACGAGTGGATTTTTCAGGGCACCGGTGTTCCCTAGTCCACTGAGGTCATACAGAGGTGGAATAGGGCCTATTCCACAATTTGTATTAAGTCCACAATCTTCCTGGGATGGTGACTTTTAACAGGTGGCAGTGCCTGTAGCTCCTCCATGATTTCCAGCACAATTGCCATTTTGTTTCCGAACATGTTTTCGAGGACCCGTAAGATCTCATCCGCCGTCCCGTATGTTGACAGGCGAAGGTCCCTCACGACTTTGTCCTCCAGGCTACCCAGCAGTTGGATCTTTTTGACCTCCCTGGACCCGGTCGGTTCCCCTTGCCTTTGGAGTGCCTCCCACTCTTTCCTCCAGGGGTAGAAGTCTCGTTTGTTGCCGTAGAACTGTGGTAGTGCCTTTGGTTTGAGTGTAATGGCAGGTGACTAGTGTGGCACTTCCTCTGAGGAACTACTTTCCAGCTTTACTAGCAGTAGGGTAGCTTTTTCTGAGGTTAACTCCAGTAGCGAGCCCTCCACATTCCTGATGCGCTGCTGGAAGTCAGGCCGTTCCTCTTCTGGAACCCATCGAGTCCACTGGTGCATGGATTCCTTTGCCTTTTTCACCAACCCTTCAAGGTTGCTGAGCATTAGTTCATACACCTCCAGCTTAAGGCCGGATTTCCTTGCCAGGCGCCTACAGTCTTTTTCGGCTGCCTCCACAGCAAATGAGCGTTCGGAGCAGCCAAAACTTCGCCACAGCACCTCCTGGACAATAGTTTCCACTTCCTCAAGCTTCTGTTCGCAGTCTTCTGTCGTCTTCCTCAGATCCACATTGATGTCCTCTTTAGCAGTAGTGATGTCCTCTTAAGCAGTAGATTAAAGCTCCGCTTCCTCAATGAAAGCTTCCACTTCCTCATTTGCCTCCAATATCTTCTCAGCCTCGAATGTCACCTTGCTTAAGGCTCCCAATAGTTCTTCTGTCGACATTTTCTTGCAAGACTTTAGCAGTGCCTTTGCTTGTCGGGTAAACCGCTGTTTGGCGGTCAATCTCTCTCTCTTCAACTGTTGCAGAGACTTCGACTCGGCCATCCTGGGCTTTGGTAACAATGTTAGCTTACTGAGCTTGGCAGGAGCGGGCAAGATGTGGGCTCAGCAGCAGGAGCGGGCTGGCCTGGACGCAATGCTGGTTTGGTATGCTTCTTCAACCAGCAACTGCTCAGTTTTTTACTGTCAAGTGTTTTTTTTTTTTGCTGTGCTTCTCTCACACTTGAAGGGGTAGTACAAAAGCTGAGCTTCTAACTGGGTTCCACTCAATGACCAGATTCTTGTTTTTCCTTTTTTTTTGCTCCTTTTTTATTTTGATTTTCTTCAATCCTTGTTATGTTGGTCACAGGTAAAAAACAAACAAAAAACATTAACTCTTTTCACATTCCTTATAAAACTAGATACACAATATTACATAATCAAAATACACAGTACGCGTTTGACATTAAACTAGCAGTGCCTTAAAATTAGACTACCAACTTTTAAATTAATTAACGCGCGAATACAACAAAGAATAAACTTCAGCAAGCCACTAAATACAATGCACACACCGAATGATTTAGCCCCCCCCCGTGCCTATTTCCGCCACCGCACAACCATCGCATGCGCAACGCGGAGGAACAAACGGGGCTTACCGGCTGTCTGCTCAATTCTTCCTTCGGATCCACAGCTATAGTAATTTAATGTCTGCGCCTAAAATCACCTTGCAGAAATGATGAATGTAGTCCTCTAAATAATTGCTTCTAAAGCATACGCAAGCATAAATTTTATTGTACAATGATGGTTTTTAAAAAGGGTAAAAATGTGCTCCACTCGGGCTGAAAACGCTGTTTTGTCCATTTCATTAATGTTGACTAAAAATCTTAAATTAAGGATTTTTCAGCAAAAACGATGAATGTAGTCCTCTTAATTCTTGCATCTAAAGCATACGCAAGCAGAAATTTCATTGTACAGTGATGTTTTTTTTAAAAAGGGTCAAAATGTTCTCCACTCGGGCTGAAAACGCTGTTTTGGCCACTTCATTATTGTTGACTAAAAATCTTAAATTAAGCATTTTACAGTAGAAATGATGAATGTAGTCCTCTTAATTCTTGCTTCTAAAGCATACACAAGCAGAAATTTCATTGTACATTGTTTTTTAAAAAGGGTCAAAATGTGCTCCACTCGGGGTGAAAACGCTGTTTTGGCCATTTCGTTAATGCTGACTAAAAGTCTTAAATTAAGCATTTTTCAGCAAAGATGATGAATGTAGTCCTCTTAAATCTTGCTTCTAAAGCATACGCAAGCAGAGATTTCATTGTACAATGATGTTTTTTTAAAAAGGGTCAAAATGTGCTCCACTCGGGCTGAAAACGCTGTTTTGGCCATTTCATTAATGCTGACTAAAAATCTTAAATTAAGCATTTATCAGCAGAAATAAGAATGCAGTCCTCTTAATTCTTGCTTTTAAAGCATACGCAAGCAGAAATTTCATTGTACAATGATGTTTTTAAAAAGGGTCAAAATGTGCTCCACTCAGGCTGAAAACGCTGTTTTGGCCATTTCATTAATGTTGACTACAAATCAAAAACTAAGCATTTTTCAGCTGAAATAATGAATGTAGTCCTCTTAATTCTTGCTTCTAAAGCATACGCAAGCAGAAATTTCAATGTACAATGATGTTTTTAAAAAAACGGTCAAAATGTGCTCCACTCGGGCTGAAAACGCTTGTTTGGAACATTTCATTAATGTTGACTATAAATCGTAAACTAAGCATTTTTCAGCTGAAATAATGAATGTAGTCCTCTTAATTCTTGCTTCTAAAGCATACGCAAGCAGAAATTTCAATGTACAATGATGTTTTTAAAAAAAACAGTCAAAATGTGCTCCACTCGGGCTGAAAACGCTGTTGGGGACATTTCATTAATGTTGACTATAAATCATAAACGAAGCATTTTTCAGCTGAAATAATGAATGTAGTCCTCTTAATTCTTGCTTCTAAAGCATACGCAAACAGAAATTTCAATGTACAATGATGTTTTTAAAAAAACGGTCAAAATGTGCTCCACTCGGGCTGAAAACGCTTGTTTGGAACATTTCATTAATGCTGACTATAAATCATAAACTAAGCATTTTTCAGCTGAAATAATGAATGTAGTCCTCTTAATTCTTGCTTCTAAAGCATACGCAAGCAGAAATTTCAATGTAAAATGATGTTTTTAAAAAAACAGTCAAAATGTGCTCCACTCGGGCTGAAAACGCTTGTTTGGGACATTACATTAATGTTGACTATAAATCATAAACTAAGCATTTTTTCAGCTGAAATAATGAATGTAGTCCTCTTAATTCTTGCTTCTAAAGCATACGCAAGCAGAAATTTCAATGTACAATGATGTTTTTAAAAAAAACAGTCAAAATGTGCTCCACTCGGGCTGAAAACGCTGTTGGGGACATTTCATTAATGTTGACTATAAATCATAAACTAAGCATTTTTCAGCTGAAATAATGAATGTAGTCCTCTTAATTCTTGCTTCTAAAGCATACGCAAACAGAAATTTCAATGTACAATGATGTTTTTAAAAAAACGGTCAAAATGTGCTCCACTCGGGCTGAAAACGCTTGTTTGGGACATTACATTAATGTTGACTTTAAATCATAAACTAAGCATTTTTCAGCTGAAATAATGAATGTAGTCCTCTTAATTCTTGCTTCTAAAGCATACGCAAACAGAAATTTCAATGTACAATGATGTTTTAAAAAAAACGGTCAAAATGTGCTCCACTCGGGCTGAAAACGCTTGTTTGGGACATTACTTTAATGTTGACTATAAATCATAAACTAAGCATTTTTCAGCTGAAATAATGAATGTAGTCCTCTTAATTCTTGCTTCTAAAGCATACGCAAGCAGAAATTTCAATGTACAATGATGTTTTTAAAAAAAACAGTCAAAATGTGCTCCACTCGGGCTGAAAACGCTTGTTTGGAACATTTCATTAATGTTGACTATAAATCATAAACTAAGCATTTTTCAGCTGAAATAATGAATGTAGTCCTCTTAATTCTTGCTTCTAAAGCATACGCAAGCAGAAATTTCAATGTACAATGATGTTTTTAAAAAAAACAGTCAAAATGTGCTCCACTCGGGCTGAAATTGCTTGTTTGGGACATTACATTAATGTTGACTATAAATCATAAACTAAGCATTTTTCAGCTGAAATAATGAATGTAGTCCTCTTAATTCTTGCTTCTAAAGCATACGCAAACAGAAATTTCAATGTACAATGATGTTTTTAAAAAAACGGTCAAAATGTGCTCCACTCGGGCTGAAAACGCTTGTTTGGGACATTACATTAATGTTGACTATAAATCATAAACGAAGCATTTTTCAGCTGAAATAATGAATGTAGTCCTCTTAATTCTTGCTTCTAAAGCATACGCAAGCAGAAATTTCAATGTACAATGATGTTTTTAAAAAAACGGTCAAAATGTGCTCCACTCGGGCTGAAAACGCTTGTTTGGGACATTACATTAATGTTGACTATAAATCATAAACTAAGCATTTTTCAGCTGAAATAATGAATGTAGTCCTCTTAATTCTTGCTTCTAAAGCATACGCAAACAGAAATTTCGATGTACAATGATGTTTTTAAAAAAACGGTCAAAATGTGCTCCACTCGGGCTGAAAACGCTTGTTTGGGACATTACATTAATGTTGACTATAAATCATAAACTAAGCATTTTTCAGCTGAAATAATGAATGTAGTCCTCTTAATTCTTGCTTCTAAAGCATACGCAAACAGAAATTTCAATGTACAATGATGTTTTTAAAAAAACGGTCAAAATGCGCTCCACTCGGGCTGAAAACGCTTGTTTGGGACATTACATTAATGTTGACTATAAATCATAAACTAAGCATTTTTCAGCTGAAATAATGAATGTAGTCCTCTTAATTCTTGCTTCTAAAGCATACGCAAGCAGAAATTTCAATGTACAATGATGTTTTTAAAAAAACAGTCAAAATGTGCTCCACTCGGGCTGAAAACGCTTGTTTGGGACATTACATTAATGTTGACTATAAATCATAAACTAAGCATTTTTCAGCTGAAATAATGAATGTAGTCCTCTTAATTCTTGCTTCTAAAGCATACGCAAGCAGAAATTTCAATGTACAATGATGTTTTTAACAAAAACGGTCAAAATGTGCTCCACTCGGGCTGAAAACGCTTGTTTGGAACATTTCATTAATGTTGACTATAAATCATAAACTAAGCATTTTTCAGCTGAAATAATGAATGTAGTCCTCTTAATTCTTGCTTCTAAAGCATACGCAAGCAGAAATTTCAATGTACAATGATGTTTTTAAAAAAACAGTCAAAATGTGCTCCACTCGGGCTGAAAACGCTGTTGGGGACATTTCATTAATGTTGACTATAAATCATAAAATAAGCATTTTTCAGCTGAAATAATGAATGTAGTCCTCTTAATTCTTGCTTCTAAAGCATACGCAAACAGAAATTTCAATGTACAATGATGTTTTTAAAAAAACGGTCAAAATGTGCTCCACTCGGGCTGAAAACGCTTGTTTGGAACATTTCATTAATGTTGACTATAAATCATAAACTAAGCATTTTTCAGCTGAAATAATGAATGTAGTCCTCTTAATTCTTGCTTCTAAAGCATACGCAAGCAGAAATTTCAATGTACAATGATGTTTTTAAAAAAAACAGTCAAAATGTGCTCCACTCGGGCTGAAAACGCTGTTGGGGACATTTCATTAATGTTGACTATAAATCATAAACTAAGCATTTTTCAGCTGAAATAATGAATGTAGTCCTCTTAATTCTTGCTTCTAAAGCATACGCAAGCAGAAATTTCAATGTACAATGATGTTTTTAAAAAAACAGTCAAAATGTGCTCCACTCGGGCTGAAAACGCTGTTGGGGACATTTCATTAATGTTGACTATAAATCATAAATTAAGCATTTTTCAGCTGAAATAATGAATGTAGTCCTCTTAATTCTTGCTTCTAAAGCATACGCAAGCAGAAATTTCAATGTACAATGATGTTTTTAAAAAAAACAGTCAAAATGTGCTCCACTCGGGCTGAAAACGCTTGTTTGGGACATTACATTAATGTTGACTATAAATCATAAACTAAGCATTTTTCAGCTGAAATAATGAATGTAGTCCTCTTAATTCTTGCTTCTAAAGCATACGCAAACAGAAATTTCAATGTACAATGATGTTTTTAAAAAAACGGTCAAAATGTGCTCCACTCGGGCTGAAAACGCTTGTTTGGAACATTTCATTAATGTTGACTATAAATCATAAACTAAGCATTTTTCAGCTGAAATAATGAATGTAGTCCTCTTAATTCTTGCTTCTAAAGCATACGCAAACAGAAATTTCAATGTACAATGATGTTTTTAAAAAAACGGTCAAAATGTGCTCCACTCGGGCTGAAAACGCTTGTTTGGAACATTTCATTAATGTTGACTATAAATCAAAAACTAAGCATTTTTCAGCTGAAATAATGAATGTAGTCCTCTTAATTCTTGCTTCTAAAGCATACGCAAGCAGAAATTTCAATGTACAATGATGTTTTTAAAAAAACAGTCAAAATGTGCTCCACTCGGGCTGAAAACGCTGTTGGGGACATTTCATTAATGTTGACTATAAATCATAAACTAAGCATTTTTCAGCTGAAATATTGAATGTAGTCCTCTTAATTCTTGCTTCTAAAGCATACGCAAACAGAAATTTCAATGTACAATGATGTTTTTAAAAAAACGGTCAAAATGTGCTCCACTCGGGCTGAAAACGCTTGTTTGGAACATTTCATTAATGTTGACTATAAATCATAAACTAAGCATTTTTCAGCTGAAATAATGAATGTAGTCCTCTTAATTCTTGCTTCTAAAGCATACGCAAACAGAAATTTCAATGTACAATGATGTTTTTAAAAAAACGGTCAAAATGTGCTCCACTCGGGCTGAAAACGCTTGTTTGGAACATTTCATTAATGTTGACTATAAATCATAAACTAAGCATTTTTCAGCTGAAATAATGAATGTAGTCCTCTTAATTCTTGCTTCTAAAGCATACGCAAGCAGAAATTTCAATGTACAATGATGTTTTTAAAAAAAACAGTCAAAATGTGCTCCACTCGGGCTGAAAACGCTGTTGGGGACATTTCATTAATGTTGACTATAAATCATAAACTAAGCATTTTTCAGCTGAAATAATGAATGTAGTCCTCTTAATTCTTGCTTCTAAAGCATACGCAAGCAGAAATTTCAATGTACAATGATGTTTTTAAAAAAACAGTCAAAATGTGCTCCACTCGGGCTGAAAACGCTGTTGGGGACATTTCATTAATGTTGACTATAAATCATAAACTAAGCATTTTTCAGCTGAAATAATGAATGTAGTCCTCTTAATTCTTGCTTCTAAAGCATACGCAAGCAGAAATTTCAATGTACAATGATGTTTTTAAAAAAAAACAGTCAAAATGTGCTCCACTCGGGCTGAAAACGCTGTTGGGGACATTTCATTAATGTTGACTATAAATCATAAACTAAGCATTTTTCAGCTGAAATAATGAATGTAGTCCTCTTAATTCTTGCTTCTAAAGCATACGCAAGCAGAAATTTCAATGTACAATGATGTTTTTAAAAAAACAGTCAAAATGTGCTCCACTCGGGCTGAAAACGCTGTTGGGGACATTTCATTAATGTTGACTATAAATCATAAACTAAGCATTTTTCAGCTGAAATAATGAATGTAGTCCTCTTAATTCTTGCTTCTAAAGCATACGCAAACAGAAATTTCAATGTACAATGATGTTTTTAAAAAAACGGTCAAAATGTGCTCCACTCGGGCTGAAAACGCTTGTTTGGAACATTTCATTAATGTTGACTATAAATCGTAAACTAAGCATTTTTCAGCTGAAATAATGAATGTAGTCCTCTTAATTCTTGCTTCTAAAGCATACGCAAGCAGAAATTTCAATGTACAATGATGTTTTTAAAAAAAACAGTCAAAATGTGCTCCACTCGGGCTGAAAACGCTGTTGGGGACATTTCATTAATGTTGACTATAAATCATAAACTAAGCATTTTTCAGCTGAAATAATGAATGTAGTCCTCTTAATTCTTGCTTCTAAAGCATACGCAAGCAGAAATTTCAATGTACAATGATGTTTTTAAAAAAACAGTCAAAATGTGCTCCACTCGGGCTGAAAACGCTGTTGGGGACATTTCATTAATGTTGACTATAAATCATAAACTAAGCATTTTTCAGCTGAAATAATGAATGTAGTCCTCTTAATTCTTGCTTCTAAAGCATACGCAAACAGAAATTTCAATGTACAATGATGTTTTTAAAAAAACGGTCAAAATGTGCTCCACTCGGGCTGAAAACGCTTGTTTGATACATTACATTAATGTTGACTATAAATCATAAACTAAGCATTTTTCAGCTGAAATAATGAATGTAGTCCTCTTAATTCTTGCTTCTAAAGCATACGCAAACAGAAATTTCAATGTACAATGATGTTTTTAAAAAAACGGTCAAAATGTGCTCCACTCGGGCTGAAAACGCTTGTTTGGGACATTACATTAATGTTGACTATAAATCATAAACTAAGCATTTTTCAGCTGAAATAATGAATGTAGTCCTCTTAATTCTTGCTTCTAAAGCATACGCAAACAGAAATTTCAATGTACAATGATGTTTTTAAAAAAACGGTCAAAATGTGCTCCACTCGGGCTGAAAACGCTTGTTTGGAACATTTCATTAATGTTGACTATAAATCATAAACTAAGCATTTTTCAGCTGAAATAATGAATGTAGTCCTCTTAATTCTTGCTTCTAAAGCATACGCAAGCAGAAATTTCAATGTACAATGATGTTTTTAAAAAAACAGTCAAAATGTGCTCCACTCGGGCTGAAAACGCTTGTTTGGGACATTACATTAATGTTGACTATAAATCATAAACTAAGCATTTTTCAGCTGAAATAATGAATGTAGTCCTCTTAATTCTTGCTTCTAAAGCATACGCAAACAGAAATTTCAATGTACAATGATGTTTTTTAAAAAACGGTCAAAATGTGCTCCACTCGGGCTGAAAACGCTTGTTTGGAACATTTCCTTAATGTTGACTATAAATCATAAACTAAGCATTTTTCAGCTGAAATAATGAATGTAGTCCTCTTAATTCTTGCTTCTAAAGCATACGCAAGCAGAAATTTCAATGTACAATGATGTTTTTAAAAAAAACAGTCAAAATGTGCTCCACTCGGGCTGAAAACGCTGTTGGGGACATTTCATTAATGTTGACTATAAATCATAAACTAAGCATTTTTCAGCTGAAATAATGAATGTAGTCCTCTTAATTCTTGCTTCTAAAGCATACGCAAGCAGAAATTTCAATGTACAATGATGTTTTTAAAAAAACAGTCAAAATGTGCTCCACTCGGGCTGAAAATGCTTGTTTGGGACATTACATTAATGTTGACTATAAATCATAAACTAAGCATTTTTCAGCTGAAATAATGAATGTAGTCCTCTTAATTCTTGCTTCTAAAGCATACGCAAACAGAAATTTCAATGTACAATGATGTTTTTAAAAAAACAGTCAAAATGTGCTCCACTCGGGCTGAAAACGCTGTTGGGGACATTTCATTAATGTTGACTATAAATCATAAACTAAGCATTTTTCAGCTGAAATAATGAATGTAGTCCTCTTAATTCTTGCTTCTAAAGCATACGCAAACAGAAATTTCAATGTACAATGATGTTTTAAAAAAAACGGTCAAAATGTGCTCCACTCGGGCTGAAAACGCTTGTTTGGAACATTTCATTAATGTTGACTATAAATCATAAACTAAGCATTTTTCAGCTGAAATAATGAATGGAGTCCTCTTAATTCTTGCTTCTAAAGCATACGCAAACAGAAATTTCAATGTACAATGATGTTTTTAAAAAAACGGTCAAAATGTGCTCCACTCGGGCTGAAAACGCTTGTTTGGAACATTTCATTAATGTTGACTATAAATCATAAACTAAGCATTTTTCAGCTGAAATAATGAATGTAGTCCTCTTAATTCTTGCTTCTAAAGCATACGCAAGCAGAAATTTCAATGTACAATGATGTTTTTAAAAAAAACAGTCAAAATGTGCTCCACTCGGGCTGAAAACGCTGTTGGGGACATTTCATTAATGTTGACTATAAATCATAAACTAAGCATTTTTCAGCTGAAATAATGAATGTAGTCCTCTTAATTCTTGCTTCTAAAGCATACGCAAGCAGAAATTTCAATGTACAATGATGTTTTTAAAAAAACAGTCAAAATGTGCTCCACTCGGGCTGAAAACGCTGTTGGGGACATTTCATTAATGTTGACTATAAATCATAAACTAAGCATTTTTCAGCTGAAATAATGAATGTAGTCCTCTTAATTCTTGCTTCTAAAGCATACGCAAACAGAAATTTCAATGTACAATGATGTTTTTAAAAAAAACAGTCAAAATGTGCTCCACTCGGGCTGAAAACGCTGTTGGGGACATTTCATTAATGTTGACTATAAATCATAAACTAAGCATTTTTCAGCTGAAATAATGAATGTAGTCCTCTTAATTCTTGCTTCTTAAGCATACGCACACAGAAATTTCAATGTACAATGATGTTTTTAAAAAAACGGTCAAAATGTGCTCCACTCGGGCTGAAAACGCTTGTTTGGAACATTTCATTAATGTTGACTATAAATCATAAACTAAGCATTTTTCAGCTGAAATAATGAATGTAGTCCTCTTAATTCTTGCTTCTAAAGCATACGCAAGCAGAAATTTCAATGTACAATGATGTTTTTAAAAAAAAACAGTCAAAATGTGCTCCACTCGGGCTGAAAACGCTGTTGGGGACATTTCATTAATGTTGACTATAAATCATAAACTAAGCATTTTTCAGCTGAAATAATGAATGTAGTCCTCTTAATTCTTGCTTCTAAAGCATACGCAAGCAGAAATTTCAATGTACAATGATGTTTTTAAAAAAACAGTCAAAATGTGCTCCACTCGGGCTGAAAACGCTGTTGGGGACATTTCATTAATGTTGACTATAAATCATAAACTAAGCATTTTTCAGCTGAAATAATGAATGTAGTCCTCTTAATTCTTGCTTCTAAAGCATACGCAAACAGAAATTTCAATGTACAATGATGTTTTAAAAAAAACGGTCAAAATGTGCTCCACTCGGGCTGAAAACGCTTGTTTGGAACATTTCATTAATGTTGACTATAAATCATAAACTAAGCATTTTTCAGCTGAAATAATGAATGTAGTCCTCTTAATTTTTGCTTCTAAAGCATACGCAAACAGAAATTTAAATGTACAATGATGTTTTTAAAAAAACGGTCAAAATGTGCTCCACTCGGGCTGAAAACGCTTGTTTGAAACATTTCATTAATGTTGACTATAAATCATAAACTAAGCATTTTTCAGCTGAAATAATGAATGTAGTCCTCTTAATTCTTGCTTCTTAAGCATACGCAAACAGAAATTTCAATGTACAATGATGTTTTTAAAAAAACAGTCAAAATGTGCTCCACTCGGGCTGAAAACGCTTGTTTGGGACATTACTTTAATGTTGACTATAAATCATAAACTAAGCATTTTTCAGCTGAAATAATGAATGTAGTCCTCTTAATTCTTGCTTCTAAAGCATACGCAAACAGAAATTTCAATGTACAATGATGTTTTTAAAAAAACGGTCAAAATGTGCTCCACTCGGGCTGAAAACGCTTGTTTGGAACATTTCATTAATGTTGACTATAATTCATAAACTAAGCATTTTTCAGCTGAAATAATGAATGTAGTCCTCTTAATTCTTGCTTCTAAAGCATACGCAAGCAGAAATTTCAATGTACAATGATGTTTTTAAAAAAAAACAGTCAAAATGTGCTCCACTCGGGCTGAAAACGCTTGTTTGGGACATTACATTAATGTTGACTATAAATCATAAACTAAGCATTTTTCAGCTGAAATAATGAATGTAGTCCTCTTAATTCTTGCTTCTAAAGCATACGCAAACAGAAATTTCAATGTACAATGATGTTTTTAAAAAAACGGTCAAAATGTGCTCCACTCGGGCTGAAAACGCTTGTTTGGGACATTACATTAATGTTGACTATAAATCATAAACTAAGCATTTTTCAGCTGAAATAATGAATGTAGTCCTCTTAATTCTTGCTTCTAAAGCATACACAAGCAGAAATTTCAATGTACAATGATGTTTTTAAAAAAACAGTCAAAATGTGCTCCACTCGGGCTGAAAACGCTGTTGGGGACATTTCATTAATGTTGACTATAAATCATAAACTAAGCATTTTTCAGCTGAAATAATGAATGTAGTCCTCTTAATTCTTGCTTCTAAAGCATACGCAAACAGAAATTTCAATGTACAATGATGTTTTTAAAAAAACGGTCAAAATGTGCTCCACTCGGGCTGAAAACGCTTGTTTGGAACATTTCATTAATGTTGACTATAAATCATAAACTAAGCATTTTTCAGCTGAAATAATGAATGTAGTCCTCTTAATTCTTGCTTCTAAAGCATACGCAAGCAGAAATTTCAATGTACAATGATGTTTTTAAAAAAAACAGTCAAAATGTGCTCCACTCGGGCTGAAAACGCTGTTGGGGACATTTCATTAATGTTGACTATAAATCATAAACTAAGCATTTTTCAGCTGAAATAATGAATGTAGTCCTCTTAATTCTTGCTTCTAAAGCATACGCAAGCAGAAATTTCAATGTACAATGATGTTTTTAAAAAAACAGTCAAAATGTGCTCCACTCGGGCTGAAAACGCTGTTGGGGACATTTCATTAATGTTGACCATAAATCATAAACTAAGCATTTTTCAGCTGAAATAATGAATGTAGTCCTCTTAATTCTTGCTTCTAAAGCATACGCAAGCAGAAATTTCAATGTACAATGATGTTTTTAAAAAAAACAGTCAAAATGTGCTCCACTCGGGCTGAAAACGCTGTTGGGGACATTTCATTAATGTTGACTATAAATCATAAACTAAGCATTTTTCAGCTGAAATAATGAATGTAGTCCTCTTAATTCTTGCTTCTAAAGCATACGCAAGCAGAAATTTCAATGTACAATGATGTTTTTAAAAAAACAGTCAAAATGTGCTCCACTCGGGCTGAAAACGCTGTTGGGGACATTTCATTAATGTTGACTATAAATCATAAACTAAGCATTTTTCAGCT
The DNA here is from genome assembly GCF_059441005.1 of Hippichthys cyanospilos. Taxonomy (NCBI): domain Eukaryota; kingdom Metazoa; phylum Chordata; class Actinopteri; order Syngnathiformes; family Syngnathidae; genus Hippichthys; species Hippichthys cyanospilos. The sequence continues at coordinate 544,968 of NC_142384.1, read as the reverse complement.
GAAATAATGAATGTAGTCCTCTTAATTCTTGCTTCTAAAGCATACGCAAACAGAAATTTCAATGTACAATGATGTTTTTAAAAAAACGGTCAAAATGTGCTCCACTCGGGCTGAAAACGCTTGTTTGGAACATTTCATTAATGTTGACTATAAATCATAAACTAAGCATTTTTCAGCTGAAATAATGAATGTAGTCCTCTTAATTCTTGCTTCTAAAGCATACGCAAGCAGAAATTTCAATGTACAATGATGTTTTTAAAAAAAACAGTCAAAATGTGCTCCACTCGGGCTGAAAACGCTGTTGGGGACATTTCATTAATGTTGACTATAAATCATAAACTAAGCATTTTTCAGCTGAAATAATGAATGTAGTCCTCTTAATTCTTGCTTCTAAAGCATACGCAAGCAGAAATTTCAATGTACAATGATGTTTTTAAAAAAACAGTCAAAATGTGCTCCACTCGGGCTGAAAACGCTGTTGGGGACATTTCATTAATGTTGACCATAAATCATAAACTAAGCATTTTTCAGCTGAAATAATGAATGTAGTCCTCTTAATTCTTGCTTCTAAAGCATACGCAAGCAGAAATTTCAATGTACAATGATGTTTTTAAAAAAAACAGTCAAAATGTGCTCCACTCGGGCTGAAAACGCTGTTGGGGACATTTCATTAATGTTGACTATAAATCATAAACTAAGCATTTTTCAGCTGAAATAATGAATGTAGTCCTCTTAATTCTTGCTTCTAAAGCATACGCAAGCAGAAATTTCAATGTACAATGATGTTTTTAAAAAAACAGTCAAAATGTGCTCCACTCGGGCTGAAAACGCTGTTGGGGACATTTCATTAATGTTGACTATAAATCATAAACTAAGCATTTTTCAGCTGAAATAATGAATGTAGTCCTCTTAATTCTTGCTTCTAAAGCATACGCAAACAGAAATTTCAATGTACAATGATGTTTTTAAAAAAACGGTCAAAATGTGCTCCACTCGGGCTGAAAACGCTTGTTTGGAACATTTCATTAATGTTGACTATAAATCATAAACTAAGCATTTTTCAGCTGAAATAATGAATGTAGTCCTCTTAATTCTTGCTTCTAAAGCATACGCAAGCAGAAATTTCAATGTACAATGATGTTTTTAAAAAAAACAGTCAAAATGTGCTCCACTCGGGCTGAAAACGCTGTTGGGGACATTTCATTAATGTTGACTATAAATCATAAACTAAGCATTTTTCAGCTGAAATAATGAATGTAGTCCTCTTAATTCTTGCTTCTAAAGCATACGCAAGCAGAAATTTCAATGTACAATGATGTTTTTAAAAAAACAGTCAAAATGTGCTCCACTCGGGCTGAAAACGCTGTTGGGGACATTTCATTAATGTTGACCATAAATCATAAACTAAGCATTTTTCAGCTGAAATAATGAATGTAGTCCTCTTAATTCTTGCTTCTAAAGCATACGCAAGCAGAAATTTCAATGTACAATGATGTTTTTAAAAAAAACAGTCAAAATGTGCTCCACTCGGGCTGAAAACGCTGTTGGGGACATTTCATTAATGTTGACTATAAATCATAAACTAAGCATTTTTCAGCTGAAATAATGAATGTAGTCCTCTTAATTCTTGCTTCTAAAGCATACGCAAGCAGAAATTTCAATGTACAATGATGTTTTTAAAAAAACAGTCAAAATGTGCTCCACTCGGGCTGAAAACGCTGTTGGGGACATTTCATTAATGTTGACTATAAATCATAAACTAAGCATTTTTCAGCTGAAATAATGAATGTAGTCCTCTTAATTCTTGCTTCTAAAGCATACGCAAACAGAAATTTCAATGTACAATGATGTTTTTAAAAAAACGGTCAAAATGTGCTCCACTCGGGCTGAAAACGCTTGTTTGGGACATTACATTAATGTTGACTATAAATCATAAACTAAGCATTTTTCAGCTGAAATAATGAATGTAGTCCTCTTAATTCTTGCTTCTAAAGCATACGCAAACAGAAATTTCAATGTACAATGATGTTTTTAAAAAAACGGTCAAAATGTGCTCCACTCGGGCTGAAAACGCTTGTTTGGGACATTACATTAATGTTGACTATAAATCATAAACTAAGCATTTTTCAGCTGAAATAATGAATGTAGTCCTCTTAATTCTTGCTTCTAAAGCATACGCAAACAGAAATTTCAATGTACAATGATGTTTTTAAAAAAACGGTCAAAATGTGCTCCACTCGGGCTGAAAACGCTTGTTTGGAACATTTCATTAATGTTGACTATAAATCATAAACTAAGCATTTTTCAGCTGAAATAATGAATGTAGTCCTCTTAATTCTTGCTTCTAAAGCATACGCAAGCAGAAATTTCAATGTACAATGATGATTTTAAAAAAACAGTCAAAATGTGCTCCACTCGGGCTGAAAACGCTTGTTTGGGACATTACATTAATGTTGACTATAAATCATAAACTAAGCATTTTTCAGCTGAAATAATGAATGTAGTCCTCTTAATTCTTGCTTCTAAAGCATACGCAAACAGAAATTTCAATGTACAATGATGTTTTTAAAAAAACGGTCAAAATGTGCTCCACTCGGGCTGAAAACGCTTGTTTGGAACATTTCATTAATGTTGACTATAAATCATAAACTAAGCATTTTTCAGCTGAAATAATGAATGTAGTCCTCTTAATTCTTGCTTCTAAAGCATACGCAAGCAGAAATTTCAATGTACAATGATGTTTTTAAAAAAAACAGTCAAAATGTGCTCCACTCGGGCTGAAAACGCTGTTGGGGACATTTCATTAATGTTGACTATAAATCATAAACTAAGCATTTTTCAGCTGAAATAATGAATGTAGTCCTCTTAATTCTTGCTTCTAAAGCATACGCAAGCAGAAATTTCAATGTACAATGATGTTTTTAAAAAAACAGTCAAAATGTGCTCCACTCGGGCTGAAAATGCTTGTTTGGGACATTACATTAATGTTGACTATAAATCATAAACTAAGCATTTTTCAGCTGAAATAATGAATGTAGTCCTCTTAATTCTTGCTTCTAAAGCATACGCAAGCAGAAATTTCAATGTACAATGATGTTTTTAAAAAAACAGTCAAAATGTGCTCCACTCGGGCTGAAAACGCTGTTGGGGACATTTCATTAATGTTGACTATAAATCATACACTAAGCATTTTTCAGCTGAAATAATGAATGTAGTCCTCTTAATCCTTGCTTCTTAAGCATACGCAAGCAGAAATTTCAATGTACAATGATGTTTTTAAAAAAACAGTCAAAATGTGCTCCACTCGGGCTGAAAACGCTTGTTTGGGACATTACATTAATGTTGACTATAAATCATAAACTAAGCATTTTTCAGCTGAAATAATGAATGTAGTCCTCTTAATTCTTGCTTCTAAAGCATACGCAAACAGAAATTTCAATGTACAATGATGTTTTTAAAAAAACGGTCAAAATGTGCTCCACTCGGGCTGAAAACGCTTGTTTGGAACATTTCATTAATGTTGACTATAAATCATAAACTAAGCATTTTTCAGCTGAAATAATGAATGTAGTCCTCTTAATTCTTGCTTCTAAAGCATACGCAAACAGAAATTTCAATGTACAATGATGTTTTTAAAAAAACGGTCAAAATGTGCTCCACTCGGGCTGAAAACGCTTGTTTGGAACATTTCATTAATGTTGACTATAAATCATAAACTAAGCATTTTTCAGCTGAAATAATGAATGTAGTCCTCTTAATTCTTGCTTCTAAAGCATACGCAAGCAGAAATTTCAATGTACAATGATGTTTTTAAAAAAAACAGTCAAAATGTGCTCCACTCGGGCTGAAAACGCTGTTGGGGACATTTCATTAATGTTGACTATAAATCATACACTAAGCATTTTTCAGCTGAAATAATGAATGTAGTCCTCTTAATTCTTGCTTCTTAAGCATACGCAAGCAGAAATTTCAATGTACAATGATGTTTTTAAAAAAACAGTCAAAATGTGCTCCACTCGGGCTGAAAACGCTTGTTTGGGACATTACATTAATGTTGACTATAAATCATAAACTAAGCATTTTTCAGCTGAAATAATGAATGTAGTCCTCTTAATTCTTGCTTCTAAAGCATACGCAAACAGAAATTTCAATGTACAATGATGTTTTTAAAAAAACAGTCAAAATGTGCTCCACTCGGGCTGAAAACGCTTGTTTGGGACATTACATTAATGTTGACTATAAATCATAAACTAAGCATTTTTCAGCTGAAATAATGAATGTAGTCCTCTTAATTCTTGCTTCTAAAGCATACGCAAACAGAAATTTCAATGTACAATGATGTTTTTAAAAAAACGGTCAAAATGTGCTCCACTCGGGCTGAAAATGCTTGTTTGGAACATTTCATTAATGTTGACTATAAATCATAAACTAAGCATTTTTCAGCTGAAATAATGAATGTAGTCCTCTTAATTCTTGCTTCTAAAGCATACGCAAGCAGAAATTTCAATGTACAATGATGTTTTTAAAAAAACAGTCAAAATGTGCTCCACTCGGGCTGAAAACGCTGTTGGGGACATTTCATTAATGTTGACTATAAATAATAAACTAAGCATTTTTCAGCTGAAATAAGGAATGTAGTCCTCTTAATTCTTGCTTCTAAAGCATACGCAAGCAGAAATTTCAATGTACAATGATGTTTTTAAAAAAACAGTCAAAATGTGCTCCACTCAGGCTGAAAACGCTTGTTTGGGACATTACATTAATGTTGACTATAAATCATAAACTAAGCATTTTTCAGCTGAAATAATGAATGTAGTCCTCTTAATACTTGCTTCTAAAGCATACGCAAACAGAAATTTCAATGTACAATGATGTTTTTAAAAAAACGGTCAAAATGTGCTCCACTCGGGCTGAAAACGCTTGTTTGGAACATTTCAATAATGTTGACTATAAATCATAAACTAAGCATTTTTCAGCTGAAATAATGAATGTAGTCCTCTTAATTCTTGCTTCTAAAGCATACGCAAACAGAAATTTCAATGTACAATGATGTTTTTAAAAAAACGGTCAAAATGTGCTCCACTCGGGCTGAAAACGCTTGTTTGGAACATTTAATTAATGTTGACTATAAATCATAAACTAAGCATTTTTCAGCTGAAATAATGAATGTAGTCCTCTTAATTCTTGCTTCTAAAGCATACGCAAGCAGAAATTTCAATGTACAATGATGTTTTTAAAAAAAACAGTCAAAATGTGCTCCACTCGGGCTGAAAACGCTTGTTTGGAACATTTCATTAATGTTGACTATAAATCATAAACTAAGCATTTTTCAGCTGAAATAATGAATGTAGTCCTCTTAATTCTTGCTTCTAAAGCATACGCAAACAGAAATTTCAATGTACAATGATGTTTTTAAAAAAACGGTCAAAATGTGCTCCACTCGGGCTGAAAACGCTTGTTTGGGACATTACATTAATGTTGACTATAAATCATAAACTAAGCATTTTTCAGCTGAAATAATGAATGTAGTCCTCTTAATTCTTGCTTCTAAAGCATACGCAAACAGAAATTTCAATGTACAATGATGTTTTTAAAAAAACGGTCAAAATGTGCTCCACTCGGGCTGAAAACGCTTGTTTGGGACATTACATTAATGTTGACTATAAATCATAAACTAAGCATTTTTCAGCTGAAATAATGAATGTAGTCCTCTTAATTCTTGCTTCTAAAGCATACGCAAACAGAAATTTCAATGTACAATGATGTTTTTAAAAAAACGGTCAAAATGTGCTCCACTCGGGCTGAAAATGCTTGTTTGGAACATTTCATTAATGTTGACTATAAATCATAAACTAAGCATTTTTCAGCTGAAATAATGAATGTAGTCCTCTTAATTCTTGCTTCTAAAGCATACGCAAGCAGAAATTTCAATGTACAATGATGTTTTTAAAAAAACGGTCAAAATGTGCTCCACTCGGGCTGAAAACGCTTGTTTGGAACATTTCATTAATGTTGACTATAAATCGTAAACTAAGCATTTTTCAGCTGAAATAATGAATGTAGTCCTCTTAATTCTTGCTTCTAAAGCATACGCAAGCAGAAATTTCAATGTACAATGATGTTTTTAAAAAAAACAGTCAAAATGTGCTCCACTCGGGCTGAAAACGCTGTTGGGGACATTTCATTAATGTTGACTATAAATCATAAACTAAGCATTTTTCAGCTGAAATAATGAATGTAGTCCTCTTAATTCTTGCTTCTAAAGCATACGCAAGCAGAAATTTCAATGTACAATGATGTTTTTAAAAAAACAGTCAAAATGTGCTCCACTCGGGCTGAAAACGCTGTTGGGGACATTTCATTAATGTTGACTATAAATCATAAACTAAGCATTTTTCAGCTGAAATAATGAATGTAGTCCTCTTAATTCTTGCGTCTAAAGCATACGCAAGCAGAAATTTCAATGTACAATGATGTTTTTAAAAAAACAGTCAAAATGTGCTCCACTCGGGCTGAAAACGCTTGTTTGGGACATTACATTAATGTTGACTATAAATCATAAACTAAGCATTTTTCAGCTGAAATAATGAATGTAGTCCTCTTAATTCTTGCTTCTAAAGCATACGCAAACAGAAATTTCAATGTACAATGATGTTTTTAAAAAAAACGGTCAAAATGTGCTCCACTCGGGCTGAAAACGCTTGTTTGGAACATTTCATTAATGTTGACTATAAATCATAAACTAAGCATTTTTCAGCTGAAATAATGAATGTAGTCCTCTTAATTCTTGCTTCTAAAGCATACGCAAGCAGAAATTTCAATGTACAATGATGTTTTTAAAAAAAACAGTCAAAATGTGCTCCACTCGGGCTGAAAACGCTGTTGGGGACATTTCATTAATGTTGACTATAAATCATAAACTAAGCATTTTTCAGCTGAAATAATGAATGTAGTCCTCTTAATTCTTGCTTCTAAAGCATTTGCAAGCAGAAATTTCAATGTACAATGATGTTTTTAAAAAAACAGTCAAAATGTGCTCCACTCGGGCTGAAAACGCTGTTGGGGACATTTCATTAATGTTGACTATAAATCATACACTAAGCATTTTTCAGCTGAAATAATGAATGTAGTCCTCTTAATCCTTGCTTCTTAAGCATACGCAAGCAGAAATTTCAATGTACAATGATGTTTTTAAAAAAACAGTCAAAATGTGCTCCACTCGGGCTGAAAACGCTTGTTTGGGACATTACATTAATGTTGACTATAAATCATAAACTAAGCATTTTTCAGCTGAAATAATGAATGTAGTCCTCTTAATTCTTGCTTCTAAAGCATACGCAAACAGAAATTTCAATGTACAATGATGTTTTTAAAAAAACGGTCAAAATGTGCTCCACTCGGGCTGAAAACGCTTGTTTGGAACATTTCATTAATGTTGACTATAAATCATAAACTAAGCATTTTTCAGCTGAAATAATGAATGTAGTCCTCTTAATTCTTGCTTCTAAAGCATACGCAAACAGAAATTTCAATGTACAATGATGTTTTTAAAAAAACGGTCAAAATGTGCTCCACTCGGGCTGAAAACGCTTGTTTGGAACATTTCATTAATGTTGACTATAAATCATAAACTAAGCATTTTTCAGCTGAAATAATGAATGTAGTCCTCTTAATTCTTGCTTCTAAAGCATACGCAAGCAGAAATTTCAATGTACAATGATGTTTTTAAAAAAAACAGTCAAAATGTGCTCCACTCGGGCTGAAAACGCTGTTGGGGACATTTCATTAATGTTGACTATAAATCATACACTAAGCATTTTTCAGCTGAAATAATGAATGTAGTCCTCTTAATTCTTGCTTCTTAAGCATACGCAAGCAGAAATTTCAATGTACAATGATGTTTTTAAAAAAACAGTCAAAATGTGCTCCACTCGGGCTGAAAACGCTTGTTTGGGACATTACATTAATGTTGACTATAAATCATAAACTAAGCATTTTTCAGCTGAAATAATGAATGTAGTCCTCTTAATTCTTGCTTCTAAAGCATACGCAAACAGAAATTTCAATGTACAATGATGTTTTTAAAAAAACAGTCAAAATGTGCTCCACTCGGGCTGAAAACGCTTGTTTGGGACATTACATTAATGTTGACTATAAATCATAAACTAAGCATTTTTCAGCTGAAATAATGAATGTAGTCCTCTTAATTCTTGCTTCTAAAGCATACGCAAACAGAAGTTTCATTGTACAATGATGTTTTTAAAAAAACGGTCAAAATGTGCTCCACTCGGGCTGAAAACGCTTGTTTGGAACATTTCATTAATGTTGACTATAAATCATAAACTAAGCATTTTTCAGCTGAAATAATGAATGTAGTCCTCTTAATTCTTGCTTCTAAAGCATACGCAAGCAGAAATTTCAATGTACAATGATGTTTTTAAAAAAAACAGTCAAAATGTGCTCCACTCGGGCTGAAAACGCTGTTGGGGACATTTCATTAATGTTGACTATAAATCATAAACTAAGCATTTTTCAGCTGAAATAATGAATGTAGTCCTCTTAATTCTTGCTTCTTAAGCATACGCAAGCAGAAATTTCAATGTACAATGATGTTTTTAAAAAAACAGTCAAAATGTGCTCCACTCGGGCTGAAAACGCTTGTTTGGGACATTACATTAATGTTGACTATAAATCATAAACTAAGCATTTTTCAGCTGAAATAATGAATGTAGTCCTCTTAATTCTTGCTTCTAAAGCATACGCAAACAGAAATTTCAATGTACAATGATGTTTTTAAAAAAACGGTCAAAATGTGCTCCACTCGGGCTGAAAACGCTTGTTTGGGACATTACATTAATGTTGACTATAAATCATAAACTAAGCATTTTTCAGCTGAAATAATGAATGTAGTCCTCTTAATTCTTGCTTCTAAAGCATACGCAAACAGAAATTTCAATGTACAATGATGTTTTTAAAAAAACGGTCAAAATGTGCTCCACTCGGGCTGAAAATGCTTGTTTGGAACATTTCATTAATGTTGACTATAAATCATAAACTAAGCATTTTTCAGCTGAAATAATGAATGTAGTCCTCTTAATTCTTGCTTCTAAAGCATACGCAAGCAGAAATTTCAATGTACAATGATGTTTTTAAAAAAACGGTCAAAATGTGCTCCACTCGGGCTGAAAACGCTTGTTTGGAACATTTCATTAATGTTGACTATAAATCGTAAACTAAGCATTTTTCAGCTGAAATAATGAATGTAGTCCTCTTAATTCTTGCTTCTAAAGCATACGCAAGCAGAAATTTCAATGTACAATGATGTTTTTAAAAAAAACAGTCAAAATGTGCTCCACTCGGGCTGAAAACGCTGTTGGGGACATTTCATTAATGTTGACTATAAATCATAAACTAAGCATTTTTCAGCTGAAATAATGAATGTAGTCCTCTTAATTCTTGCTTCTAAAGCATACGCAAGCAGAAATTTCAATGTACAATGATGTTTTTAAAAAAACAGTCAAAATGTGCTCCACTCGGGCTGAAAACGCTGTTGGGGACATTTCATTAATGTTGACTATAAATCATAAACTAAGCATTTTTCAGCTGAAATAATGAATGTAGTCCTCTTAATTCTTGCGTCTAAAGCATACGCAAGCAGAAATTTCAATGTACAATGATGTTTTTAAAAAAACAGTCAAAATGTGCTCCACTCGGGCTGAAAACGCTTGTTTGGGACATTACATTAATGTTGACTATAAATCATAAACTAAGCATTTTTCAGCTGAAATAATGAATGTAGTCCTCTTAATTCTTGCTTCTAAAGCATACGCAAACAGAAATTTCAATGTACAATGATGTTTTTAAAAAAAACGGTCAAAATGTGCTCCACTAGGGCTGAAAACGCTTGTTTGGAACATTTCATTAATGTTGACTATAAATCATAAACTAAGCATTTTTCAGCTGAAATAATGAATGTAGTCCTCTTAATTCTTGCTTCTAAAGCATACGCAAACAGAAATTTCAATGTACAATGATGTTTTTAAAAAAACGGTCAAAATGTGCTCCACTCGGGCTGAAAACGCTTGTTTGGAACATTTCATTAATGTTGACTATAAATCATAAACTAAGCATTTTTCAGCTGAAATAATGAATGTAGTCCTCTTAATTCTTGCTTCTAAAGCATACGCAAGCAGAAATTTCAATGTACAATGATGTTTTTAAAAAAAACAGTCAAAATGTGCTCCACTCGGGCTGAAAACGCTGTTGGGGACATTTCATTAATGTTGACTATAAATCATACACTAAGCATTTTTCAGCTGAAATAATGAATGTAGTCCTCTTAATTCTTGCTTCTTAAGCATACGCAAGCAGAAATTTCAATGTACAATGATGTTTTTAAAAAAACAGTCAAAATGTGCTCCACTCGGGCTGAAAACGCTTGTTTGGGACATTACATTAATGTTGACTATAAATCATAAACTAAGCATTTTTCAGCTGAAATAATGAATGTAGTCCTCTTAATTCTTGCTTCTAAAGCATACGCAAACAGAAATTTCAATGTACAATGATGTTTTTAAAAAAACAGTCAAAATGTGCTCCACTCGGGCTGAAAACGCTTGTTTGGGACATTACATTAATGTTGACTATAAATCATAAACTAAGCATTTTTCAGCTGAAATAATGAATGTAGTCCTCTTAATTCTTGCTTCTAAAGCATACGCAAACAGAAATTTCAATGTACAATGATGTTTTTAAAAAAACGGTCAAAATGTGCTCCACTCGGGCTGAAAATGCTTGTTTGGAACATTTCATTAATGTTGACTATAAATCATAAACTAAGCATTTTTCAGCTGAAATAATGAATGTAGTCCTCTTAATTCTTGCTTCTAAAGCATACGCAAGCAGAAATTTCAATGTACAATGATGTTTTTAAAAAAACGGTCAAAATGTGCTCCACTCGGGCTGAAAACGCTTGTTTGGAACATTTCATTAATGTTGACTATAAATCGTAAACTAAGCATTTTTCAGCTGAAATAATGAATGTAGTCCTCTTAATTCTTGCTTCTAAAGCATACGCAAGCAGAAATTTCAATGTACAATGATGTTTTTAAAAAAACAGTCAAAATGTGCTCCACTCGGGCTGAAAACGCTGTTGGGGACATTTAATTAATGTTGACTATAAATCATACACTAAGCATTTTTCAGCTGAAATGATGAATGTAGTCCTCTTAATCCTTGCTTCTTAAGCATACGCAAGCAGAAATTTCAATGTACAATGATGTTTTTAAAAAAACAGTCAAAATGTGCTCCACTCGGGCTGAAAACGCTTGTTTGGGACATTACATTAATGTTGACTATAAATCATAAACTAAGCATTTTTCAGCTGAAATAATGAATGTAGTCCTCTTAATTCTTGCTTCTAAAGCATACGCAAACAGAAATTTCAATGTACAATGATGTTTTTAAAAAAACTGTCAAAATGTGCTCCACTCGGGCTGAAAACGCTTGTTTGGGACATTACATTAATGTTGACTATAAATCATAAACTAAGCATTTTTCAGCTGAAATAATGAATGTAGTCCTCTTAATTCTTGCTTCTAAAGCATACGCAAACAGAAATTTCAATGTACAATGATGTTTTTAAAAAAACGGTCAAAATGTGCTCCACTCGGGCTGAAAACGCTTGTTTGGAACATTTCATTAATGTTGACTATAAATCATAAACTAAGCATTTTTCAGCTGAAATAATGAATGTAGTCCTCTTAATTCTTGCTTCTAAAGCATACGCAAGCAGAAATTTCAATGTACAATGATGTTTTTAAAAAAAACAGTCAAAATGTGCTCCACTCGGGCTGAAAACGCTGTTGGGGACATTTCATTAATGTTGACTATAAATCATAAACTAAGCATTTTTCAGCTGAAATAATGAATGTAGTCCTCTTAATTCTTGCTTCTTAAGCATACGCAAGCAGAAATTTCAATGTACAATGATGTTTTTAAAAAAACAGTCAAAATGTGCTCCACTCGGGCTGAAAACGCTTGTTTGGGACATTACATTAATGTTGACTATAAATCATAAACTAAGCATTTTTCAGCTGAAATAATGAATGTAGTCCTCTTAATTCTTGCTTCTAAAGCATACGCAAACAGAAATTTCAATGTACAATGATGTTTTTAAAAAAACAGTCAAAATGTGCTCCACTCGGGCTGAAAACGCTGTTGGGGACATTTCATTAATGTTGACTATAAATAATAAACTAAGCATTTTTCAGCTGAAATAATGAATGTAGTCCTCTTAATTCTTGCTTCTAAAGCATACGCAAGCAGAAATTTCAATGTACAATGATGTTTTTAAAAAAACAGTCAAAATGTGCTCCACTCGGGCTGAAAACGCTTGTTTGGGACATTACATTAATGTTGACTATAAATCATAAACTAAGCATTTTTCAGCTGAAATAATGAATGTAGTCCTCTTAATTCTTGCTTCTAAAGCATACGCAAACAGAAATTTCAATGTACAATGATGTTTTTAAAAAAACGGTCAAAATGTGCTCCACTCGGGCTGAAAACGCTTGTTTGGAACATTTCAATAATGTTGACTATAAATCATAAACTAAGCATTTTTCAGCTGAAATAATGAATGTAGTCCTCTTAATTCTTGCTTCTAAAGCATACGCAAACAGAAATTTCAATGTACAATGATGTTTTTAAAAAAACGGTCAAAATGTGCTCCACTCGGGCTGAAAACGCTTGTTTGGAACATTTAATTAATGTTGACTATAAATCATAAACTAAGCATTTTTCAGCTGAAATAATGAATGTAGTCCTCTTAATTCTTGCTTCTAAAGCATACGCAAGCAGAAATTTCAATGTACAATGATGTTTTTAAAAAAAACAGTCAAAATGTGCTCCACTCGGGCTGAAAACGCTTGTTTGGAACATTTCATTAATGTTGACTATAAATCATAAACTAAGCATTTTTCAGCTGAAATAATGAATGTAGTCCTCTTAATTCTTGCTTCTAAAGCATACGCAAACAGAAATTTCAATGTACAATGATGTTTTTAAAAAAACGGTCAAAATGTGCTCCACTCGGGCTGAAAACGCTTGTTTGGGACATTACATTAATGTTGACTATAAATCATAAACGAAGCATTTTTCAGCTGAAATAATGAATGTAGTCCTCTTAATTCTTGCTTCTAAAGCATACGCAAGCAGAAATTTCAATGTACAATGATGTTTTTAAAAAAACAGTCAAAATGTGCTCCACTCGGGCTGAAAACGCTTGTTTGGGACATTACATTAATGTTGACTATAAATCATAAACTAAGCATTTTTCAGCTGAAATAATGAATGTAGTCCTCTTAATTCTTGCTTCTAAAGCATACGCAAACAGAAATTTCAATGTACAATGATGTTTTTAAAAAAACGGTCAAAATGTGCTCCACTCGGGCTGAAAACGCTTGTTTGGAACATTTCATTAATGTTGACTATAAATCATAAACTAAGCATTTTTCAGCTGAAATAATGAATGTAGTCCTCTTAATTCTTGCTTCTAAAGCATACGCAAGCAGAAATTTCAATGTACAATGATGTTTTTAAAAAAAACAGTCAAAATGTGCTCCACTCGGGCTGAAAACGCTGTTGGGGACATTTCATTAATGTTGACCATAAATCATAAACTAAGCATTTTTCAGCTGAAATAATGAATGTAGTCCTCTTAATTCTTGCTTCTAAAGCATACGCAAGCAGAAATTTCAATGTACAATGATGTTTTTAAAAAAACAGTCAAAATGTGCTCCACTCGGGCTGAAAACGCTGTTGGGGACATTTCATTAATGTTGACTATAAATCATAAACTAAGCATTTTTCAGCTGAAATAATGAATGTAGTCCTCTTAATTCTTGCTTCTAAAGCATACGCAAACAGAAATTTCAATGTACAATGATGTTTTTAAAAAAACGGTCAAAATGTGCTCCACTCGGGCTGAAAACGCTTGTTTGGAACATTTCATTAATGTTGACTATAATTCATAAACTAAGCATTTTTCAGCTGAAATAATGAATGTAGTCCTCTTAATTCTTGCTTCTAAAGCATACGCAAGCAGAAATTTCAATGTACAATGATGTTTTTAAAAAAAACAGTCAAAATGTGCTCCACTCGGGCTGAAAACGCTGTTGGGGACATTTCATTAATGTTGACTATAAATCATAAACTAAGCATTTTTCAGCTGAAATAATGAATGTAGTCCTCTTAATTCTTGCTTCTAAAGCATACGCAAGCAGAAATTTAAATGTACAATGATGTTTTTAAAAAAACAGTCAAAATGTGCTCCACTCGGGCTGAAAACGCTGTTGGGGACATTTCATTAATGTTGACTATAAATCATAAACTAAGCATTTTTCAGCTGAAATAATGAATGTAGTCCTCTTAATTCTTGCTTCTAAAGCATACGCAAACAGAAATTTCAGTGTACAATGATGTTTTTAAAAAAACGGTCAAAATGTGCTCCAATCGGGCTGAAAACGCTTGTTTGGGACATTACATTAATGTTGACTATAAATCATAAACTAAGCATTTTTCAGCTGAAATAATGAATGTAGTCCTCTTAATTCTTGCTTCTAAAGCATACGCAAGCAGAAATTTCAATGTACAATGATGTTTTTAAAAAAAACAGTCAAAATGTGCTCCACTCGGGCTGAAAACGCTGTTGGGGACATTTCATTAATGTTGACTATAAATCATAAACTAAGCATTTTTCAGCTGAAATAATGAATGTAGTCCTCTTAATTCTTGCTTCTTAAGCATACGCAAGCAGAAATTTCAATGTACAATGATGTTTTTAAAAAAACAGTCAAAATGTGCTCCACTCGGGCTGAAAACGCTTGTTTGGGACATTACATTAATGTTGACTATAAATCATAAACTAAGCATTTTTCAGCTGAAATAATGAATGTAGTCCTCTTAATTCTTGCTTCTAAAGCATACGCAAACAGAAATTTCAATGTACAATGATGTTTTTAAAAAAACAGTCAAAATGTGCTCCACTCGGGCTGAAAACGCTGTTGGGGACATTTCATTAATGTTGACTATAAATAATAAACTAAGCATTTTTCAGCTGAAATAATGAATGTAGTCCTCTTAATTCTTGCTTCTAAAGCATACGCAAGCAGAAATTTCAATGTACAATGATGTTTTTAAAAAAACAGTCAAAATGTGCTCCACTCGGGCTGAAAACGCTTGTTTGGGACATTACATTAATGTTGACTATAAATCATAAACTAAGCATTTTTCAGCTGAAATAATGAATGTAGTCCTCTTAATTCTTGCTTCTAAAGCATACGCAAACAGAAATTTCAATGTACAATGATGTTTTTAAAAAAACGGTCAAAATGTGCTCCACTCGGGCTGAAAACGCTTGTTTGGAACATTTCAATAATGTTGACTATAAATCATAAACTAAGCATTTTTCAGCTGAAATAATGAATGTAGTCCTCTTAATTCTTGCTTCTAAAGCATACGCAAACAGAAATTTCAATGTACAATGATGTTTTTAAAAAAACGGTCAAAATGTGCTCCACTCGGGCTGAAAACGCTTGTTTGGAACATTTAATTAATGTTGACTATAAATCATAAACTAAGCATTTTTCAGCTGAAATAATGAATGTAGTCCTCTTAATTCTTGCTTCTAAAGCATACGCAAGCAGAAATTTCAATGTACAATGATGTTTTTAAAAAAAACAGTCAAAATGTGCTCCACTCGGGCTGAAAACGCTTGTTTGGAACATTTCATTAATGTTGACTATAAATCATAAACTAAGCATTTTTCAGCTGAAATAATGAATGTAGTCCTCTTAATTCTTGCTTCTAAAGCATACGCAAACAGAAATTTCAATGTACAATGATGTTTTTAAAAAAACGGTCAAAATGTGCTCCACTCGGGCTGAAAACGCTTGTTTGGGACATTACATTAATGTTGACTATAAATCATAAACGAAGCATTTTTCAGCTGAAATAATGAATGTAGTCCTCTTAATTCTTGCTTCTAAAGCATACGCAAGCAGAAATTTCAATGTACAATGATGTTTTTAAAAAAACAGTCAAAATGTGCTCCACTCGGGCTGAAAACGCTTGTTTGGGACATTACATTAATGTTGACTATAAATCATAAACTAAGCATTTTTCAGCTGAAATAATGAATGTAGTCCTCTTAATTCTTGCTTCTAAAGCATACGCAAACAGAAATTTCAATGTACAATGATGTTTTTAAAAAAACGGTCAAAATGTGCTCCACTCGGGCTGAAAACGCTTGTTTGGAACATTTCATTAATGTTGACTATAAATCATAAACTAAGCATTTTTCAGCTGAAATAATGAATGTAGTCCTCTTAATTCTTGCTTCTAAAGCATACGCAAGCAGAAATTTCAATGTACAATGATGTTTTTAAAAAAAACAGTCAAAATGTGCTCCACTCGGGCTGAAAACGCTGTTGGGGACATTTCATTAATGTTGACTATAAATCATAAACTAAGCATTTTTCAGCTGAAATAATGAATGTAGTCCTCTTAATTCTTGCTTCTAAAGCATACGCAAGCAGAAATTTCAATGTACAATGATGTTTTTAAAAAAACAGTCAAAATGTGCTCCACTCGGGCTGAAAACGCTGTTGGGGACATTTCATTAATGTTGACTATAAATCATAAACTAAGCATTTTTCAGCTGAAATAATGAATGTAGTCCTCTTAATTCTTGCTTCTAAAGCATACGCAAACAGAAATTTCAATGTACAATGATGTTTTTAAAAAAACGGTCAAAATGTGCTCCACTCGGGCTGAAAACGCTTGTTTGGAACATTTCATTAATGTTGACTATAAATCATAAACTAAGCATTTTTCAGCTGAAATAATGAATGTAGTCCTCTTAATTCTTGCTTCTAAAGCATACGCAAGCAGAAATTTCAATGTACAATGATGTTTTTAAAAAAAACAGTCAAAATGTGCTCCACTCGGGCTGAAAACGCTGTTGGGGACATTTCATTAATGTTGACTATAAATCATAAACTAAGCATTTTTCAGCTGAAATAATGAATGTAGTCCTCTTAATTCTTGCTTCTAAAGCATACGCAAGCAGAAATTTCAATGTACAATGATGTTTTTAAAAAAACAGTCAAAATGTGCTCCACTCGGGCTGAAAACGCTGTTGGGGACATTTCATTAATGTTGACTATAAATCATAAACTAAGCATTTTTCAGCTGAAATAATGAATGTAGTCCTCTTAATTCTTGCTTCTAAAGCATACGCAAACAGAAATTTCAATGTACAATGATGTTTTTAAAAAAACGGTCAAAATGTGCTCCACTCGGGCTGAAAACGCTTGTTTGGAACATTTCATTAATGTTGACTATAAATCATAAACTAAGCATTTTTCAGCTGAAATAATGAATGTAGTCCTCTTAATTCTTGCTTCTAAAGCATACGCAAACAGAAATTTCAATGTACAATGATGTTTTTAAAAAAACAGTCAAAATGTGCTCCACTCGGGCTGAAAACGCTTGTTTGGAACATTTCATTAATGTTGACTATAAATCATAAACTAAGCATTTTTCAGCTGAAATAATGAATGTAGTCCTCTTAATTCTTGCTTCTAAAGCATACGCAAGCAGAAATTTCAATGTAAAATGATGTTTTTAAAAAAAACAGTCAAAATGTGCTCCACTCGGGCTGAAAACGCTGTTGGGGACATTTCATTAATGTTGACTATAAATCATACACTAAGCATTTTTCAGCTGAAATAATGAATGTAGTCCTCTTAATTCTTGCTTCTTAAGCATACGCAAGCAGAAATTTCAATGTACAATGATGTTTTTAAAAAAACAGTCAAAATGTGCTCCACTCGGGCTGAAAACGCTTGTTTGGGACATTACATTAATGTTGACTATAAATCATAAACTAAGCATTTTTCAGCTGAAATAATGAATGTAGTCCTCTTAATTCTTGCTTCTGAAGCATACGCAAACAGAAATTTCAATGTACAATGATGTTTTTAAAAAAACGGTCAAAATGTGCTCCACTCGGGCTGAAAACGCTTGTTTGGAACATTTCATTAATGTTGACTATAAATCATAAACTAAGCATTTTTCAGCTGAAATAATGAATGTAGTCCTCTTAATTCTTGCTTCTAAAGCATACGCAAGCAGAAATTTCAATGTAAAATGATGTTTTTAAAAAAAACAGTCAAAATGTGCTCCACTCGGGCTGAAAACGCTGTTGGGGACATTTCATTAATGTTGACTATAAATCATAAACTAAGCATTTTTCAGCTGAAATAATGAATGTAGTCCTCTTAATTCTTGCTTCTAAAGCATACGCAAACAGAAATTTCAATGTACAATGATGTTTTTAAAAAAAACAGTCAAAATGTGCTCCACTCGGGCTGAAAACGCTGTTGGGGACATTTCATTAATGTTGACTATAAATCATAAACTAAGCATTTTTCAGCTGAAATAATGAATGTAGTCCTCTTAATTCTTGCTTCTAAAGCATACGCAAGCAGAAATTTCAATGTACAATGATGTTTTTAAAAAAACAGTCAAAATGTGCTCCACTCGGGCTGAAAACGCTGTTGGGGACATTTCATTAATGTTGACTATAAATCATAAACTAAGCATTTTTCAGCTGAAATAATGAATGTAGTCCTCTTAATTCTTGCTTCTAAAGCATACGCAAACAGAAATTTCAATGTACAATGATGTTTTTAAAAAAACGGTCAAAATGTGCTCCACTCGGGCTGAAAACGCTTGTTTGGAACATTTCATTAATGTTGACTATAATTCATAAACTAAGCATTTTTCAGCTGAAATAATGAATGTAGTCCTCTTAATTCTTGCTTCTAAAGCATACGCAAGCAGAAATTTCAATGTACAATGATGTTTTTAAAAAAAACAGTCAAAATGTGCTCCACTCGGGCTGAAAACGCTGTTGGGGACATTTCATTAATGTTGACTATAAATCATAAACTAAGCATTTTTCAGCTGAAATAATGAATGTAGTCCTCTTAATTCTTGCTTCTAAAGCATACGCAAGCAGAAATTTAAATGTACAATGATGTTTTTAAAAAAACAGTCAAAATGTGCTCCACTCGGGCTGAAAACGCTGTTGGGGACATTTCATTAATGTTGACTATAAATCATAAACTAAGCATTTTTCAGCTGAAATAATGAATGTAGTCCTCTTAATTCTTGCTTCTAAAGCATACGCAAACAGAAATTTCAGTGTACAATGATGTTTTTAAAAAAACGGTCAAAATGTGCTCCAATCGGGCTGAAAACGCTTGTTTGGGACATTACATTAATGTTGACTATAAATCATAAACTAAGCATTTTTCAGCTGAAATAATGAATGTAGTCCTCTTAATTCTTGCTTCTAAAGCATACGCAAGCAGAAATTTCAATGTACAATGATGTTTTTAAAAAAAACAGTCAAAATGTGCTCCACTCGGGCTGAAAACGCTTGTTGGGGACATTTCATTAATGTTGACCATAAATCATAAACTAAGCATTTTTCAGCTGAAATAATGAATGTAGTCCTCTTAATTCTTGCTTCTAAAGCATACGCAAGCAGAAATTTCAATGTACAATGATGTTTTTAAAAAAACAGTCAAAATGTGCTCCACTCGGGCTGAAAACGCTTGTTTGGGACATTACATTAATGTTGACTATAAATCATAAACTAAGCATTTTTCAGCTGAAATAATGAATGTAGTCCTCTTAATTCTTGCTTCTAAAGCATACGCAAGCAGAAATTTCAATGTACAATGATGTTTTTAAAAAAACGGTCAAAATGTGCTCCACTCGGGCTGAAAACGCTTGTTTGGAACATTTCATTAATGTTGACTATAAATCATAAACTAAGCATTTTTCAGCTGAAATAATGAATGTAGTCCTCTTAATTCTTGCTTCTAAAGCATACGCAAACAGAAATTTCAATGTACAATGATGTTTTTAAAAAAACAGTCAAAATGTGCTCCACTCGGGCTGAAAACGCTTGTTTGGAACATTTCATTAATGTTGACTATAAATCATAAACTAAGCATTTTTCAGCTGAAATAATGAATGTAGTCCTCTTAATTCTTGCTTCTAAAGCATACGCAAGCAGAAATTTCAATGTAAAATGATGTTTTTAAAAAAAACAGTCAAAATGTGCTCCACTCGGGCTGAAAACGCTGTTGGGGACATTTCATTAATGTTGACTATAAATCATACACTAAGCATTTTTCAGCTGAAATAATGAATGTAGTCCTCTTAATTCTTGCTTCTTAAGCATACGCAAGCAGAAATTTCAATGTACAATGATGTTTTTAAAAAAACAGTCAAAATGTGCTCCACTCGGGCTGAAAACGCTTGTTTGGGACATTACATTAATGTTGACTATAAATCATAAACTAAGCATTTTTCAGCTGAAATAATGAATGTAGTCCTCTTAATTCTTGCTTCTGAAGCATACGCAAACAGAAATTTCAATGTACAATGATGTTTTTAAAAAAACGGTCAAAATGTGCTCCACTCGGGCTGAAAACGCTTGTTTGGAACATTTCATTAATGTTGACTATAATTCATAAACTAAGCATTTTTCAGCTGAAATAATGAATGTAGTCCTCTTAATTCTTGCTTCTAAAGCATACGCAAGCAGAAATTTCAATGTACAATGATGTTTTTAAAAAAAACAGTCAAAATGTGCTCCACTCGGGCTGAAAACGCTTGTTTGGGACATTACATTAATGTTGACTATAAATCATAAACTAAGCATTTTTCAGCTGAAATAATGAATGTAGTCCTCTTAATTCTTGCTTCTAAAGCATACGCAAACAGAAATTTCAATGTACAATGATGTTTTTAAAAAAACGGTCAAAATGTGCTCCACTCGGGCTGAAAACGCTTGTTTGGAACATTTCATTAATGTTGACTATAATTCATAAACTAAGCATTTTTCAGCTGAAATAATGAATGTAGTCCTCTTAATTCTTGCTTCTAAAGCATACGCAAGCAGAAATTTCAATGTACAATGATGTTTTTAAAAAAAGTCAAAATGTGCTCCACTCGGGCTGAAAACGCTTGTTTGGGACATTACATTAATGTTGACTATAAATCATAAACTAAGCATTTTTCAGCTGAAATAATGAATGTAGTCCTCTTAATTCTTGCTTCTAAAGCATACGCAAACAGAAATTTCAATGTACAATGATGTTTTTAAAAAAACGGTCAAAATGTGCTCCACTCGGGCTGAAAACGCTTGTTTGGAACATTTCATTAATGTTGACTATAAATCATAAACTAAGCATTTTTCAGCTGAAATAATGAATGTAGTCCTCTTAATTCTTGCTTCTAAAGCATACGCAAGCAGAAATTTCAATGTAAAATGATGTTTTTAAAAAAAACAGTCAAAATGTGCTCCACTCGGGCTGAAAACGCTGTTGGGGACATTTCATTAATGTTGACTATAAATCATAAACTAAGCATTTTTCAGCTGAAATAATGAATGTAGTCCTCTTAATTCTTGCTTCTAAAGCATACGCAAACAGAAATTTCAATGTACAATGATGTTTTTAAAAAAAACAGTCAAAATGTGCTCCACTCGGGCTGAAAACGCTGTTGGGGACATTTCATTAATGTTGACTATAAATCATAAACTAAGCATTTTTCAGCTGAAATAATGAATGTAGTCCTCTTAATTCTTGCTTCTAAAGCATACGCAAGCAGAAATTTCAATGTACAATGATGTTTTTAAAAAAACAGTCAAAATGTGCTCCACTCGGGCTGAAAACGCTGTTGGGGACATTTCATTAATGTTGACTATAAATCATAAACTAAGCATTTTTCAGCTGAAATAATGAATGTAGTCCTCTTAATTCTTGCTTCTAAAGCATACGCAAACAGAAATTTCAATGTACAATGATGTTTTTAAAAAAACGGTCAAAATGTGCTCCACTCGGGCTGAAAACGCTTGTTTGGAACATTTCATTAATGTTGACTATAATTCATAAACTAAGCATTTTTCAGCTGAAATAATGAATGTAGTCCTCTTAATTCTTGCTTCTAAAGCATACGCAAGCAGAAATTTCAATGTACAATGATGTTTTTAAAAAAAACAGTCAAAATGTGCTCCACTCGGGCTGAAAACGCTGTTGGGGACATTTCATTAATGTTGACTATAAATCATAAACTAAGCATTTTTCAGCTGAAATAATGAATGTAGTCCTCTTAATTCTTGCTTCTAAAGCATACGCAAGCAGAAATTTAAATGTACAATGATGTTTTTAAAAAAACAGTCAAAATGTGCTCCACTCGGGCTGAAAACGCTGTTGGGGACATTTCATTAATGTTGACTATAAATCATAAACTAAGCATTTTTCAGCTGAAATAATGAATGTAGTCCTCTTAATTCTTGCTTCTAAAGCATACGCAAACAGAAATTTCAGTGTACAATGATGTTTTTAAAAAAACGGTCAAAATGTGCTCCAATCGGGCTGAAAACGCTTGTTTGGGACATTACATTAATGTTGACTATAAATCATAAACTAAGCATTTTTCAGCTGAAATAATGAATGTAGTCCTCTTAATTCTTGCTTCTAAAGCATACGCAAGCAGAAATTTCAATGTACAATGATGTTTTTAAAAAAAACAGTCAAAATGTGCTCCACTCGGGCTGAAAACGCTTGTTGGGGACATTTCATTAATGTTGACCATAAATCATAAACTAAGCATTTTTCAGCTGAAATAATGAATGTAGTCCTCTTAATTCTTGCTTCTAAAGCATACGCAAGCAGAAATTTCAATGTACAATGATGTTTTTAAAAAAACAGTCAAAATGTGCTCCACTCGGGCTGAAAACGCTTGTTTGGGACATTACATTAATGTTGACTATAAATCATAAACTAAGCATTTTTCAGCTGAAATAATGAATGTAGTCCTCTTAATTCTTGCTTCTAAAGCATACGCAAACAGAAATTTCAATGTACAATGATGTTTTTAAAAAAACGGTCAAAATGTGCTCCACTCGGGCTGAAAACGCTTGTTTGGGACATTACATTAATGTTGACTATAAATCATAAACTAAGCATTTTTCAGCTGAAATAATGAATGTAGTCCTCTTAATTCTTGCTTCTGAAGCATACGCAAACAGAAATTTCAATGTACAATGATGTTTTTAAAAAAACGGTCAAAATGTGCTCCACTCGGGCTGAAAACGCTTGTTTGGAACATTTCATTAATGTTGACTATAATTCATAAACTAAGCATTTTTCAGCTGAAATAATGAATGTAGTCCTCTTAATTCTTGCTTCTAAAGCATACGCAAGCAGAAATTTCAATGTACAATGATGTTTTTAAAAAAAACAGTCAAAATGTGCTCCACTCGGGCTGAAAACGCTTGTTTGGGACATTACATTAATGTTGACTATAAATCATAAACTAAGCATTTTTCAGCTGAAATAATGAATGTAGTCCTCTTAATTCTTGCTTCTAAAGCATACGCAAACAGAAATTTCAATGTACAATGATGTTTTTAAAAAAACGGTCAAAATGTGCTCCACTCGGGCTGAAAACGCTTGTTTGGAACATTTCATTAATGTTGACTATAATTCATAAACTAAGCATTTTTCAGCTGAAATAATGAATGTAGTCCTCTTAATTCTTGCTTCTAAAGCATACGCAAGCAGAAATTTCAATGTACAATGATGTTTTTAAAAAAAACAGTCAAAATGTGCTCCACTCGGGCTGAAAACGCTGTTGGGGACATTTCATTAATGTTGACTATAAATCATAAACTAAGCATTTTTCAGCTGAAATAATGAATGTAGTCCTCTTAATTCTTGCTTCTAAAGCATACGCAAGCAGAAATTTCAATGTACAATGATGTTTTTAAAAAAACAGTCAAAATGTGCTCCACTCGGGCTGAAAACGCTGTTGGGGACATTTCATTAATGTTGACTATAAATCATAAACTAAGCATTTTTCAGCTGAAATAATGAATGTAGTCCTCTTAATTCTTGCTTCTAAAGCATACGCAAACAGAAATTTCAATGTACAATGATGTTTTTAAAAAAACGGTCAAAATGTGCTCCACTCGGGCTGAAAACGCTTGTTTGGAACATTTCATTAATGTTGACTATAATTCATAAACTAAGCATTTTTCAGCTGAAATAATGAATGTAGTCCTCTTAATTCTTGCTTCTAAAGCATACGCAAGCAGAAATTTCAATGTACAATGATGTTTTTAAAAAAAACAGTCAAAATGTGCTCCACTCGGGCTGAAAACGCTGTTGGGGACATTTCATTAATGTTGACTATAAATCATAAACTAAGCATTTTTCAGCTGAAATAATGAATGTAGTCCTCTTAATTCTTGCTTCTAAAGCATACGCAAGCAGAAATTTCAATGTACAATGATGTTTTTAAAAAAACAGTCAAAATGTGCTCCACTCGGGCTGAAAACGCTGTTGGGGACATTTCATTAATGTTGACTATAAATCATAAACTAAGCATTTTTCAGCTGAAATAATGAATGTAGTCCTCTTAATTCTTGCTTCTAAAGCATACGCAAACAGAAATTTCAATGTACAATGATGTTTTTAAAAAAACGGTCAAAATGTGCTCCACTCGGGCTGAAAACGCTTGTTTGGAACATTTCATTAATGTTGACTATAAATCATAAACTAAGCATTTTTCAGCTGAAATAATGAATGTAGTCCTCTTAATTCTTGCTTCTAAAGCATACGCAAACAGAAATTTCAATGTACAATGATGTTTTTAAAAAAACAGTCAAAATGTGCTCCACTCGGGCTGAAAACGCTTGTTTGGAACATTTCATTAATGTTGACTATAAATCATAAACTAAGCATTTTTCAGCTGAAATAATGAATGTAGTCCTCTTAATTCTTGCTTCTAAAGCATACGCAAGCAGAAATTTCAATGTAAAATGATGTTTTTAAAAAAAACAGTCAAAATGTGCTCCACTCGGGCTGAAAACGCTGTTGGGGACATTTCATTAATGTTGACTATAAATCATACACTAAGCATTTTTCAGCTGAAATAATGAATGTAGTCCTCTTAATTCTTGCTTCTTAAGCATACGCAAGCAGAAATTTCAATGTACAATGATGTTTTTAAAAAAACAGTCAAAATGTGCTCCACTCGGGCTGAAAACGCTTGTTTGGGACATTACATTAATGTTGACTATAAATCATAAACTAAGCATTTTTCAGCTGAAATAATGAATGTAGTCCTCTTAATTCTTGCTTCTGAAGCATACGCAAACAGAAATTTCAATGTACAATGATGTTTTTAAAAAAACGGTCAAAATGTGCTCCACTCGGGCTGAAAACGCTTGTTTGGAACATTTCATTAATGTTGACTATAAATCATAAACTAAGCATTTTTCAGCTGAAATAATGAATGTAGTCCTCTTAATTCTTGCTTCTAAAGCATACGCAAGCAGAAATTTCAATGTAAAATGATGTTTTTAAAAAAAACAGTCAAAATGTGCTCCACTCGGGCTGAAAACGCTGTTGGGGACATTTCATTAATGTTGACTATAAATCATAAACTAAGCATTTTTCAGCTGAAATAATGAATGTAGTCCTCTTAATTCTTGCTTCTAAAGCATACGCAAACAGAAATTTCAATGTACAATGATGTTTTTAAAAAAAACAGTCAAAATGTGCTCCACTCGGGCTGAAAACGCTGTTGGGGACATTTCATTAATGTTGACTATAAATCATAAACTAAGCATTTTTCAGCTGAAATAATGAATGTAGTCCTCTTAATTCTTGCTT
The DNA here is from genome assembly GCF_059441005.1 of Hippichthys cyanospilos. NCBI lineage: Eukaryota > Metazoa > Chordata > Actinopteri > Syngnathiformes > Syngnathidae > Hippichthys > Hippichthys cyanospilos. The sequence continues at coordinate 519,139 of NC_142384.1, read as the reverse complement.
CTAAAGCATACGCAAGCAGAAATTTCAATGTACAATGATGTTTTTAAAAAAACAGTCAAAATGTGCTCCACTCGGGCTGAAAACGCTGTTGGGGACATTTCATTAATGTTGACTATAAATCATAAACTAAGCATTTTTCAGCTGAAATAATGAATGTAGTCCTCTTAATTCTTGCTTCTAAAGCATACGCAAACAGAAATTTCAATGTACAATGATGTTTTTAAAAAAACGGTCAAAATGTGCTCCACTCGGGCTGAAAACGCTTGTTTGGAACATTTCATTAATGTTGACTATAATTCATAAACTAAGCATTTTTCAGCTGAAATAATGAATGTAGTCCTCTTAATTCTTGCTTCTAAAGCATACGCAAGCAGAAATTTCAATGTACAATGATGTTTTTAAAAAAAACAGTCAAAATGTGCTCCACTCGGGCTGAAAACGCTGTTGGGGACATTTCATTAATGTTGACTATAAATCATAAACTAAGCATTTTTCAGCTGAAATAATGAATGTAGTCCTCTTAATTCTTGCTTCTAAAGCATACGCAAGCAGAAATTTAAATGTACAATGATGTTTTTAAAAAAACAGTCAAAATGTGCTCCACTCGGGCTGAAAACGCTGTTGGGGACATTTCATTAATGTTGACTATAAATCATAAACTAAGCATTTTTCAGCTGAAATAATGAATGTAGTCCTCTTAATTCTTGCTTCTAAAGCATACGCAAACAGAAATTTCAGTGTACAATGATGTTTTTAAAAAAACGGTCAAAATGTGCTCCAATCGGGCTGAAAACGCTTGTTTGGGACATTACATTAATGTTGACTATAAATCATAAACTAAGCATTTTTCAGCTGAAATAATGAATGTAGTCCTCTTAATTCTTGCTTCTAAAGCATACGCAAGCAGAAATTTCAATGTACAATGATGTTTTTAAAAAAAACAGTCAAAATGTGCTCCACTCGGGCTGAAAACGCTTGTTGGGGACATTTCATTAATGTTGACCATAAATCATAAACTAAGCATTTTTCAGCTGAAATAATGAATGTAGTCCTCTTAATTCTTGCTTCTAAAGCATACGCAAGCAGAAATTTCAATGTACAATGATGTTTTTAAAAAAACAGTCAAAATGTGCTCCACTCGGGCTGAAAACGCTTGTTTGGGACATTACATTAATGTTGACTATAAATCATAAACTAAGCATTTTTCAGCTGAAATAATGAATGTAGTCCTCTTAATTCTTGCTTCTAAAGCATACGCAAGCAGAAATTTCAATGTACAATGATGTTTTTAAAAAAACGGTCAAAATGTGCTCCACTCGGGCTGAAAACGCTTGTTTGGAACATTTCATTAATGTTGACTATAAATCATAAACTAAGCATTTTTCAGCTGAAATAATGAATGTAGTCCTCTTAATTCTTGCTTCTAAAGCATACGCAAACAGAAATTTCAATGTACAATGATGTTTTTAAAAAAACAGTCAAAATGTGCTCCACTCGGGCTGAAAACGCTTGTTTGGAACATTTCATTAATGTTGACTATAAATCATAAACTAAGCATTTTTCAGCTGAAATAATGAATGTAGTCCTCTTAATTCTTGCTTCTAAAGCATACGCAAGCAGAAATTTCAATGTAAAATGATGTTTTTAAAAAAAACAGTCAAAATGTGCTCCACTCGGGCTGAAAACGCTGTTGGGGACATTTCATTAATGTTGACTATAAATCATACACTAAGCATTTTTCAGCTGAAATAATGAATGTAGTCCTCTTAATTCTTGCTTCTTAAGCATACGCAAGCAGAAATTTCAATGTACAATGATGTTTTTAAAAAAACAGTCAAAATGTGCTCCACTCGGGCTGAAAACGCTTGTTTGGGACATTACATTAATGTTGACTATAAATCATAAACTAAGCATTTTTCAGCTGAAATAATGAATGTAGTCCTCTTAATTCTTGCTTCTGAAGCATACGCAAACAGAAATTTCAATGTACAATGATGTTTTTAAAAAAACGGTCAAAATGTGCTCCACTCGGGCTGAAAACGCTTGTTTGGAACATTTCATTAATGTTGACTATAATTCATAAACTAAGCATTTTTCAGCTGAAATAATGAATGTAGTCCTCTTAATTCTTGCTTCTAAAGCATACGCAAGCAGAAATTTCAATGTACAATGATGTTTTTAAAAAAAACAGTCAAAATGTGCTCCACTCGGGCTGAAAACGCTTGTTTGGGACATTACATTAATGTTGACTATAAATCATAAACTAAGCATTTTTCAGCTGAAATAATGAATGTAGTCCTCTTAATTCTTGCTTCTAAAGCATACGCAAACAGAAATTTCAATGTACAATGATGTTTTTAAAAAAACGGTCAAAATGTGCTCCACTCGGGCTGAAAACGCTTGTTTGGAACATTTCATTAATGTTGACTATAATTCATAAACTAAGCATTTTTCAGCTGAAATAATGAATGTAGTCCTCTTAATTCTTGCTTCTAAAGCATACGCAAGCAGAAATTTCAATGTACAATGATGTTTTTAAAAAAAGTCAAAATGTGCTCCACTCGGGCTGAAAACGCTTGTTTGGGACATTACATTAATGTTGACTATAAATCATAAACTAAGCATTTTTCAGCTGAAATAATGAATGTAGTCCTCTTAATTCTTGCTTCTAAAGCATACGCAAACAGAAATTTCAATGTACAATGATGTTTTTAAAAAAACGGTCAAAATGTGCTCCACTCGGGCTGAAAACGCTTGTTTGGAACATTTCATTAATGTTGACTATAAATCATAAACTAAGCATTTTTCAGCTGAAATAATGAATGTAGTCCTCTTAATTCTTGCTTCTAAAGCATACGCAAGCAGAAATTTCAATGTAAAATGATGTTTTTAAAAAAAACAGTCAAAATGTGCTCCACTCGGGCTGAAAACGCTGTTGGGGACATTTCATTAATGTTGACTATAAATCATAAACTAAGCATTTTTCAGCTGAAATAATGAATGTAGTCCTCTTAATTCTTGCTTCTAAAGCATACGCAAACAGAAATTTCAATGTACAATGATGTTTTTAAAAAAAACAGTCAAAATGTGCTCCACTCGGGCTGAAAACGCTGTTGGGGACATTTCATTAATGTTGACTATAAATCATAAACTAAGCATTTTTCAGCTGAAATAATGAATGTAGTCCTCTTAATTCTTGCTTCTAAAGCATACGCAAGCAGAAATTTCAATGTACAATGATGTTTTTAAAAAAACAGTCAAAATGTGCTCCACTCGGGCTGAAAACGCTGTTGGGGACATTTCATTAATGTTGACTATAAATCATAAACTAAGCATTTTTCAGCTGAAATAATGAATGTAGTCCTCTTAATTCTTGCTTCTAAAGCATACGCAAACAGAAATTTCAATGTACAATGATGTTTTTAAAAAAACGGTCAAAATGTGCTCCACTCGGGCTGAAAACGCTTGTTTGGAACATTTCATTAATGTTGACTATAATTCATAAACTAAGCATTTTTCAGCTGAAATAATGAATGTAGTCCTCTTAATTCTTGCTTCTAAAGCATACGCAAGCAGAAATTTCAATGTACAATGATGTTTTTAAAAAAAACAGTCAAAATGTGCTCCACTCGGGCTGAAAACGCTGTTGGGGACATTTCATTAATGTTGACTATAAATCATAAACTAAGCATTTTTCAGCTGAAATAATGAATGTAGTCCTCTTAATTCTTGCTTCTAAAGCATACGCAAGCAGAAATTTAAATGTACAATGATGTTTTTAAAAAAACAGTCAAAATGTGCTCCACTCGGGCTGAAAACGCTGTTGGGGACATTTCATTAATGTTGACTATAAATCATAAACTAAGCATTTTTCAGCTGAAATAATGAATGTAGTCCTCTTAATTCTTGCTTCTAAAGCATACGCAAACAGAAATTTCAGTGTACAATGATGTTTTTAAAAAAACGGTCAAAATGTGCTCCAATCGGGCTGAAAACGCTTGTTTGGGACATTACATTAATGTTGACTATAAATCATAAACTAAGCATTTTTCAGCTGAAATAATGAATGTAGTCCTCTTAATTCTTGCTTCTAAAGCATACGCAAGCAGAAATTTCAATGTACAATGATGTTTTTAAAAAAAACAGTCAAAATGTGCTCCACTCGGGCTGAAAACGCTTGTTGGGGACATTTCATTAATGTTGACCATAAATCATAAACTAAGCATTTTTCAGCTGAAATAATGAATGTAGTCCTCTTAATTCTTGCTTCTAAAGCATACGCAAGCAGAAATTTCAATGTACAATGATGTTTTTAAAAAAACAGTCAAAATGTGCTCCACTCGGGCTGAAAACGCTTGTTTGGGACATTACATTAATGTTGACTATAAATCATAAACTAAGCATTTTTCAGCTGAAATAATGAATGTAGTCCTCTTAATTCTTGCTTCTAAAGCATACGCAAACAGAAATTTCAATGTACAATGATGTTTTTAAAAAAACGGTCAAAATGTGCTCCACTCGGGCTGAAAACGCTTGTTTGGGACATTACATTAATGTTGACTATAAATCATAAACTAAGCATTTTTCAGCTGAAATAATGAATGTAGTCCTCTTAATTCTTGCTTCTGAAGCATACGCAAACAGAAATTTCAATGTACAATGATGTTTTTAAAAAAACGGTCAAAATGTGCTCCACTCGGGCTGAAAACGCTTGTTTGGAACATTTCATTAATGTTGACTATAATTCATAAACTAAGCATTTTTCAGCTGAAATAATGAATGTAGTCCTCTTAATTCTTGCTTCTAAAGCATACGCAAGCAGAAATTTCAATGTACAATGATGTTTTTAAAAAAAACAGTCAAAATGTGCTCCACTCGGGCTGAAAACGCTTGTTTGGGACATTACATTAATGTTGACTATAAATCATAAACTAAGCATTTTTCAGCTGAAATAATGAATGTAGTCCTCTTAATTCTTGCTTCTAAAGCATACGCAAACAGAAATTTCAATGTACAATGATGTTTTTAAAAAAACGGTCAAAATGTGCTCCACTCGGGCTGAAAACGCTTGTTTGGAACATTTCATTAATGTTGACTATAATTCATAAACTAAGCATTTTTCAGCTGAAATAATGAATGTAGTCCTCTTAATTCTTGCTTCTAAAGCATACGCAAGCAGAAATTTCAATGTACAATGATGTTTTTAAAAAAAGTCAAAATGTGCTCCACTCGGGCTGAAAACGCTTGTTTGGGACATTACATTAATGTTGACTATAAATCATAAACTAAGCATTTTTCAGCTGAAATAATGAATGTAGTCCTCTTAATTCTTGCTTCTAAAGCATACGCAAACAGAAATTTCAATGTACAATGATGTTTTTAAAAAAACGGTCAAAATGTGCTCCACTCGGGCTGAAAACGCTTGTTTGGAACATTTCATTAATGTTGACTATAAATCATAAACTAAGCATTTTTCAGCTGAAATAATGAATGTAGTCCTCTTAATTCTTGCTTCTAAAGCATACGCAAGCAGAAATTTCAATGTAAAATGATGTTTTTAAAAAAAACAGTCAAAATGTGCTCCACTCGGGCTGAAAACGCTGTTGGGGACATTTCATTAATGTTGACTATAAATCATAAACTAAGCATTTTTCAGCTGAAATAATGAATGTAGTCCTCTTAATTCTTGCTTCTAAAGCATACGCAAACAGAAATTTCAATGTACAATGATGTTTTTAAAAAAAACAGTCAAAATGTGCTCCACTCGGGCTGAAAACGCTGTTGGGGACATTTCATTAATGTTGACTATAAATCATAAACTAAGCATTTTTCAGCTGAAATAATGAATGTAGTCCTCTTAATTCTTGCTTCTAAAGCATACGCAAGCAGAAATTTCAATGTACAATGATGTTTTTAAAAAAACAGTCAAAATGTGCTCCACTCGGGCTGAAAACGCTGTTGGGGACATTTCATTAATGTTGACTATAAATCATAAACTAAGCATTTTTCAGCTGAAATAATGAATGTAGTCCTCTTAATTCTTGCTTCTAAAGCATACGCAAATAGAAATTTCAATGTACAATGATGTTTTTAAAAAAACGGTCAAAATGTGCTCCACTCGGGCTGAAAACGCTTGTTTGGAACATTTCATTAATGTTGACTATAATTCATAAACTAAGCATTTTTCAGCTGAAATAATGAATGTAGTCCTCTTAATTCTTGCTTCTAAAGCATACGCAAGCAGAAATTTCAATGTACAATGATGTTTTTAAAAAAAACAGTCAAAATGTGCTCCACTCGGGCTGAAAACGCTGTTGGGGACATTTCATTAATGTTGACTATAAATCATAAACTAAGCATTTTTCAGCTGAAATAATGAATGTAGTCCTCTTAATTCTTGCTTCTAAAGCATACGCAAGCAGAAATTTAAATGTACAATGATGTTTTTAAAAAAACAGTCAAAATGTGCTCCACTCGGGCTGAAAACGCTGTTGGGGACATTTCATTAATGTTGACTATAAATCATAAACTAAGCATTTTTCAGCTGAAATAATGAATGTAGTCCTCTTAATTCTTGCTTCTAAAGCATACGCAAACAGAAATTTCAGTGTACAATGATGTTTTTAAAAAAACGGTCAAAATGTGCTCCAATCGGGCTGAAAACGCTTGTTTGGGACATTACATTAATGTTGACTATAAATCATAAACTAAGCATTTTTCAGCTGAAATAATGAATGTAGTCCTCTTAATTCTTGCTTCTAAAGCATACGCAAGCAGAAATTTCAATGTACAATGATGTTTTTAAAAAAAACAGTCAAAATGTGCTCCACTCGGGCTGAAAACGCTTGTTGGGGACATTTCATTAATGTTGACCATAAATCATAAACTAAGCATTTTTCAGCTGAAATAATGAATGTAGTCCTCTTAATTCTTGCTTCTAAAGCATACGCAAGCAGAAATTTCAATGTACAATGATGTTTTTAAAAAAACAGTCAAAATGTGCTCCACTCGGGCTGAAAACGCTTGTTTGGGACATTATATTAATGTTGACTATAAATCATAAACTAAGCATTTTTCAGCTGAAATAATGAATGTAGTCCTCTTAATTCTTGCTTCTAAAGCATACGCAAACAGAAATTTCAATGTACAATGATGTTTTTAAAAAAACGGTCAAAATGTGCTCCACTCGGGCTGAAAACGCTTGTTTGGAACATTTCATTAATGTTGACTATAAATCATAAACTAAGCATTTTTCAGCTGAAATAATGAATGTAGTCCTCTTAATTCTTGCTTCTAAAGCATACGCAAACAGAAATTTCAATGTACAATGATGTTTTTAAAAAAACAGTCAAAATGTGCTCCACTCGGGCTGAAAACGCTTGTTTGGAACATTTCATTAATGTTGACTATAAATCATAAACTAAGCATTTTTCAGCTGAAATAATGAATGTAGTCCTCTTAATTCTTGCTTCTAAAGCATACGCAAGCAGAAATTTCAATGTAAAATGATGTTTTTAAAAAAAACAGTCAAAATGTGCTCCACTCGGGCTGAAAACGCTGTTGGGGACATTTCATTAATGTTGACTATAAATCATACACTAAGCATTTTTCAGCTGAAATAATGAATGTAGTCCTCTTAATTCTTGCTTCTTAAGCATACGCAAGCAGAAATTTCAATGTACAATGATGTTTTTAAAAAAACGGTCAAAATGTGCTCCACTCGGGCTGAAAACGCTTGTTTGGAACATTTCATTAATGTTGACTATAAATCATAAACTAAGCATTTTTCAGCTGAAATAATGAATGTAGTCCTCTTAATTCTTGCTTCTAAAGCATACGCAAGCAGAAATTTCAATGTACAATGATGTTTTTAAAAAAAACAGTCAAAATGTGCTCCACTCGGGCTGAAAACGCTTGTTTGGGACATTACATTAATGTTGACTATAAATCATAAACTAAGCATTTTTCAGCTGAAATAATGAATGTAGTCCTCTTAATTCTTGCTTCTAAAGCATACGCAAACAGAAATTTCAATGTACAATGATGTTTTTAAAAAAACGGTCAAAATGTGCTCCACTCGGGCTGAAAACGCTTGTTTGGAACATTTCATTAATGTTGACTATAATTCATAAACTAAGCATTTTTCAGCTGAAATAATGAATGTAGTCCTCTTAATTCTTGCTTCTAAAGCATACGCAAGCAGAAATTTCAATGTACAATGATGTTTTTAAAAAAAACAGTCAAAATGTGCTCCACTCGGGCTGAAAACGCTTGTTTGGGACATTACATTAATGTTGACCATAAATCATAAACTAAGCATTTTTCAGCTGAAATAATGAATGTAGTCCTCTTAATTCTTGCTTCTAAAGCATACGCAAACAGAAATTTCAATGTACAATGATGTTTTTAAAAAAACGGTCAAAATGTGCTCCACTCGGGCTGAAAACGCTTGTTTGGGACATTACATTAATGTTGACTATAAATCATAAACGAAGCATTTTTCAGCTGAAATAATGAATGTAGTCCTCTTAATTCTTGCTTCTAAAGCATACGCAAGCAGAAATTTCAATGTACAATGATGTTTTTAAAAAAACAGTCAAAATGTGCTCCACTCGGGCTGAAAACGCTTGTTTGGGACATTACATTAATGTTGACTATAAATCATAAACTAAGCATTTTTCAGCTGAAATAATGAATGTAGTCCTCTTAATTGTTGCTTCTAAAGCATACGCAAACAGAAATTTCAATGTACAATGATGTTTTTAAAAAAACGGTCAAAATGTGCTCCACTCGGGCTAAAACGCTTGTTTGGAACATTTCATTAATGTTGACTATAAATCATAAACTAAGCATTTTTCAGCTGAAATAATGAATGTAGTCCTCTTAATTCTTGCTTCTAAAGCATACGCAAGCAGAAATTTCAATGTAAAATGATGTTTTTAAAAAAAACAGTCAAAATCTGCTCCACTCGGGCTGAAAACGCTGTTGGGGACATTTCATTAATGTTGACTATAAATCATAAACTAAGCATTTTTCAGCTGAAATAATGAATGTAGTCCTCTTAATTCTTGCTTCTAAAGCATACGCAAACAGAAATTTCAATGTACAATGATGTTTTTAAAAAAAACAGTCAAAATGTGCTCCACTCGGGCTGAAAACGCTGTTGGGGACATTTAATTAATGTTGACTATAAATCATAAACTAAGCATTTTTCAGCTGAAATAATGAATGTAGTCCTCTTAATTCTTGCTTCTTAAGCATACGCAAGCAGAAATTTCAATGTACAATGATGTTTTTAAAAAAACAGTCAAAATGTGCTCCACTCGGGCTGAAAACGCTTGTTTGGGACATTACCTTAATGTTGACTATAAATCATAAACTAAGCATTTTTCAGCTGAAATAATGAATGTAGTCCTCTTAATTCTTGCTTCTAAAGCATACGCAAACAGAAATTTCAATGTACAATGATGTTTTTAAAAAAACGGTCAAAATGTGCTCCACTCGGGCTGAAAACGCTTGTTTGGAACATTTCATTAATGTTGACTATAATTCATAAACTAAGCATTTTTCAGCTGAAATAATGAATGTAGTCCTCTTAATTCTTGCTTCTAAAGCATACGCAAGCAGAAATTTCAATGTACAATGATGTTTTTAAAAAAAACAGTCAAAATGTGCTCCACTCGGGCTGAAAACGCTTGTTTGGGACATTACATTAATGTTGACTATAAATCATAAACTAAGCATTTTTCAGCTGAAATAATGAATGTAGTCCTCTTAATTCTTGCTTCTAAAGCATACGCAAACAGAAATTTCAATGTACAATGATGTTTTTAAAAAAACGGTCAAAATGTGCTCCACTCGGGCTGAAAACGCTTGTTTGGGACATTACATTAATGTTGACTATAAATCATAAACGAAGCATTTTTCAGCTGAAATAATGAATGTAGTCCTCTTAATTCTTGCTTCTAAAGCATACGCAAGCAGAAATTTCAATGTACAATGATGTTTTTAAAAAAATGGTCAAAATGTGCTCCACTTTGGCTGAAAACGCTTGTTTGGAACATTTCATTAATGTTGACTATAAATCATAAACTAAGCATTTTTCAGCTGAAATAATGAATGTAGTCCTCTTAATTCTTGCTTCTAAAGCATACGCAAGCAGAAATTTCAATGTACAATGATGTTTTTAAAAAAAACAGTCAAAATGTGCTCCACTCGGGCTGAAAACGCTGTTGGGGACATTTCATTAATGTTGACTATAAATCATAAACTAAGCATTTTTCAGCTGAAATAATGAATGTAGTCCTCTTAATTCTTGCTTCTAAAGCATACGCAAACAGAAATTTCAATGTACAATGATGTTTTTAAAAAAAACAGTCAAAATGTGCTCCACTCGGGCTGAAAACGCTGTTGGGGACATTTCATTAATGTTGACTATAAATCATAAACTAAGCATTTTTCAGCTGAAATAATGAATGTAGTCCTCTTAATTCTTGCTTCTAAAGCATACGCAAGCAGAAATTTCAATGTACAATGATGTTTTTAAAAAAACAGTCAAAATGTGCTCCACTCGGGCTGAAAACGCTGTTGGGGACATTTCATTAATGTTGACTATAAATCATAAACTAAGCATTTTTCAGCTGAAATAATGAATGTAGTCCTCTTAATTCTTGCTTCTAAAGCATACGCAAACAGAAATTTCAATGTACAATGATGTTTTTAAAAAAACGGTCAAAATGTGCTCCACTCGGGCTGAAAACGCTTGTTTGGAACATTTCATTAATGTTGACTATAATTCATAAACTAAGCATTTTTCAGCTGAAATAATGAATGTAGTCCTCTTAATTCTTGCTTCTAAAGCATACGCAAGCAGAAATTTCAATGTACAATGATGTTTTTAAAAAAAACAGTCAAAATGTGCTCCACTCGGGCTGAAAACGCTGTTGGGGACATTTCATTAATGTTGACTATAAATCATAAACTAAGCATTTTTCAGCTGAAATAATGAATGTAGTCCTCTTAATTCTTGCTTCTAAAGCATACGCAAGCAGAAATTTCAATGTACAATGATGTTTTTAAAAAAACAGTCAAAATGTGCTCCACTCGGGCTGAAAACGCTGTTGGGGACATTTCATTAATGTTGACTATAAATCATAAACTAAGCATTTTTCAGCTGAAATAATGAATGTAGTCCTCTTAATTCTTGCTTCTAAAGCATACGCAAACAGAAATTTCAGTGTACAATGATGTTTTTAAAAAAACGGTCAAAATGTGCTCCAATCGGGCTGAAAACGCTTGTTTGGGACATTACATTAATGTTGACTATAAATCATAAACTAAGCATTTTTCAGCTGAAATAATGAATGTAGTCCTCTTAATTCTTGCTTCTAAAGCATACGCAAGCAGAAATTTCAATGTACAATGATGTTTTTAAAAAAAACAGTCAAAATGTGCTCCACTCGGGCTGAAAACGCTTGTTGGGGACATTTCATTAATGTTGACCATAAATCATAAACTAAGCATTTTTCAGCTGAAATAATGAATGTAGTCCTCTTAATTCTTGCTTCTAAAGCATACGCAAGCAGAAATTTCAATGTACAATGATGTTTTTAAAAAAACAGTCAAAATGTGCTCCACTCGGGCTGAAAACGCTTGTTTGGGACATTACATTAATGTTGACTATAAATCATAAACTAAGCATTTTTCAGCTGAATTAATGAATGTAGTCCTCTTAATTCTTGCTTCTAAAGCATACGCAAACAGAAATTTCAATGTACAATGATGTTTTTAAAAAAACGGTCAAAATGTGCTCCACTCGGGCTGAAAACGCTTGTTTGGAACATTTCATTAATGTTGACTATAAATCATAAACTAAGCATTTTTCAGCTGAAATAATGAATGTAGTCCTCTTAATTCTTGCTTCTAAAGCATACGCAAACAGAAATTTCAATGTACAATGATGTTTTTAAAAAAACGGTCAAAATGTGCTCCACTCGGGCTGAAAACGCTTGTTTGGGACATTACATTAATGTTGACTATAAATCATAAACGAAGCATTTTTCAGCTGAAATAATGAATGTAGTCCTCTTAATTCTTGCTTCTAAAGCATACGCAAGCAGAAATTTCAATGTACAATGATGTTTTTAAAAAAACAGTCAAAATGTGCTCCACTCGGGCTGAAAACGCTTGTTTGGGACATTACATTAATGTTGACTATAAATCATAAACTAAGCATTTTTCAGCTGAAATAATGAATGTAGTCCTCTTAATTCTTGCTTCTAAAGCATACGCAAACAGAAATTTCAATGTACAATGATGTTTTTAAAAAAACGGTCAAAATGTGCTCCACTCGGGCTGAAAACGCTTGTTTGGAACATTTCATTAATGTTGACTATAAATCATAAACTAAGCATTTTTCAGCTGAAATAATGAATGTAGTCCTCTTAATTCTTGCTTCTAAAGCATACGCAAGCAGAAATTTCAATGTAAAATGATGTTTTTAAAAAAAACAGTCAAAATGTGCTCCACTCGGGCTGAAAACGCTGTTGGGGACATTTCATTAATGTTGACTATAAATCATAAACTAAGCATTTTTCAGCTGAAATAATGAATGTAGTCCTCTTAATTCTTGCTTCTAAAGCATACGCAAACAGAAATTTCAATGTACAATGATGTTTTTAAAAAAAACAGTCAAAATGTGCTCCACTCGGGCTGAAAACGCTGTTGGGGACATTTCATTAATGTTGACTATAAATCATAAACTAAGCATTTTTCAGCTGAAATAATGAATGTAGTCCTCTTAATTCTTGCTTCTAAAGCATACGCAAGCAGAAATTTCAATGTACAATGATGTTTTTAAAAAAACAGTCAAAATGTGCTCCACTCGGGCTGAAAACGCTGTTGGGGACATTTCATTAATGTTGACTATAAATCATAAACTAAGCATTTTTCAGCTGAAATAATGAATGTAGTCCTCTTAATTCTTGCTTCTAAAGCATACGCAAACAGAAATTTCAATGTACAATGATGTTTTTAAAAAAACGGTCAAAATGTGCTCCACTCGGGCTGAAAACGCTTGTTTGGAACATTTCATTAATGTTGACTATAATTCATAAACTAAGCATTTTTCAGCTGAAATAATGAATGTAGTCCTCTTAATTCTTGCTTCTAAAGCATACGCAAGCAGAAATTTCAATGTACAATGATGTTTTTAAAAAAAACAGTCAAAATGTGCTCCACTCGGGCTGAAAACGCTGTTGGGGACATTTCATTAATGTTGACTATAAATCATAAACTAAGCATTTTTCAGCTGAAATAATGAATGTAGTCCTCTTAATTCTTGCTTCTAAAGCATACGCAAGCAGAAATTTCAATGTACAATGATGTTTTTAAAAAAACAGTCAAAATGTGCTCCACTCGGGCTGAAAACGCTGTTGGGGACATTTCATTAATGTTGACTATAAATCATAAACTAAGCATTTTTCAGCTGAAATAATGAATGTAGTCCTCTTAATTCTTGCTTCTAAAGCATACGCAAACAGAAATTTCAATGTACAATGATGTTTTTAAAAAAACGGTCAAAATGTGCTCCACTCGGGCTGAAAACGCTTGTTTGGAACATTTCATTAATGTTGACTATAATTCATAAACTAAGCATTTTTCAGCTGAAATAATGAATGTAGTCCTCTTAATTCTTGCTTCTAAAGCATACGCAAGCAGAAATTTCAATGTACAATGATGTTTTTAAAAAAAACAGTCAAAATGTGCTCCACTCGGGCTGAAAACGCTGTTGGGGACATTTCATTAATGTTGACTATAAATCATAAACTAAGCATTTTTCAGCTGAAATAATGAATGTAGTCCTCTTAATTCTTGCTTCTAAAGCATACGCAAGCAGAAATTTCAATGTACAATGATGTTTTTAAAAAAACAGTCAAAATGTGCTCCACTCGGGCTGAAAACGCTGTTGGGGACATTTCATTAATGTTGACTATAAATCATAAACTAAGCATTTTTCAGCTGAAATAATGAATGTAGTCCTCTTAATTCTTGCTTCTAAAGCATACGCAAACAGAAATTTCAGTGTACAATGATGTTTTTAAAAAAACGGTCAAAATGTGCTCCAATCGGGCTGAAAACGCTTGTTTGGGACATTACATTAATGTTGACTATAAATCATAAACTAAGCATTTTTCAGCTGAAATAATGAATGTAGTCCTCTTAATTCTTGCTTCTAAAGCATACGCAAGCAGAAATTTCAATGTACAATGATGTTTTTAAAAAAAACAGTCAAAATGTGCTCCACTCGGGCTGAAAACGCTTGTTGGGGACATTTCATTAATGTTGACCATAAATCATAAACTAAGCATTTTTCAGCTGAAATAATGAATGTAGTCCTCTTAATTCTTGCTTCTAAAGCATACGCAAGCAGAAATTTCAATGTACAATGATGTTTTTAAAAAAACAGTCAAAATGTGCTCCACTCGGGCTGAAAACGCTTGTTTGGGACATTACATTAATGTTGACTATAAATCATAAACTAAGCATTTTTCAGCTGAAATAATGAATGTAGTCCTCTTAATTCTTGCTTCTAAAGCATACGCAAACAGAAATTTCAATGTACAATGATGTTTTTAAAAAAACGGTCAAAATGTGCTCCACTCGGGCTGAAAACGCTTGTTTGGAACATTTCATTAATGTTGACTATAAATCATAAACTAAGCATTTTTCAGCTGAAATAATGAATGTAGTCCTCTTAATTCTTGCTTCTAAAGCATACGCAAACAGAAATTTCAATGTACAATGATGTTTTTAAAAAAACAGTCAAAATGTGCTCCACTCGGGCTGAAAACGCTTGTTTGGAACATTTCATTAATGTTGACTATAAATCATAAACTAAGCATTTTTCAGCTGAAATAATGAATGTAGTCCTCTTAATTCTTGCTTCTAAAGCATACGCAAGCAGAAATTTCAATGTACAATGATGTTTTTAAAAAAAACAGTCAAAATGTGCTCCACTCGGGCTGAAAACGCTTGTTTGGGACATTACATTAATGTTGACTATAAATCATAAACGAAGCATTTTTCAGCTGGAATAATGAATGTAGTCCTCTTAATTCTTGCTTCTAAAGCATACGCAAACAGAAATTTCAATGTACAATGATGTTTTTAAAAAAACGGTCAAAATGTGCTCCACTCGGGCTGAAAACGCTTGTTTGGAACATTTCATTAATGTTGACTATAAATCATAAACTAAGCATTTTTCAGCTGAAATAATGAATGTAGTCCTCTTAATTCTTGCTTCTAAAGCATACGCAAGCAGAAATTTCAATGTACAATGATGTTTTTAAAAAAAACAGTCAAAATGTGCTCCACTCGGGCTGAAAACGCTGTTGGGGACATTTCATTAATGTTGACTATAAATCATAAACTAAGCATTTTTCAGCTGAAATAATGAATGTAGTCCTCTTAATTCTTGCTTCTAAAGCATACGCAAGCAGAAATTTCAATGTACAATGATGTTTTTAAAAAAACAGTCAAAATGTGCTCCACTCGGGCTGAAAACGCTTGTTTGGGACATTACATTAATGTTGACTATAAATCATAAACTAAGCATTTTTCAGCTGAAATAATGAATGTAGTCCTCTTAATTCTTGCTTCTAAAGCATACGCAAGCAGAAATTTCAATGTACAATGATGTTTTTAAAAAAAACAGTCAAAATGTGCTCCACTCGGGCTGAAAACGCTGTTGGGGACATTTCATTAATGTTGACTATAAATCATAAACTAAGCATTTTTCAGCTGAAATAATGAATGTAGTCCTCTTAATTCTTGCTTCTTAAGCATACGCAAGCAGAAATTTCAATGTACAATGATGTTTTTAAAAAAACAGTCAAAATGTGCTCCACTCGGGCTGAAAACGCTTGTTTGGGACATTACATTAATGTTGACTATAAATCATAAACTAAGCATTTTTCAGCTGAAATAATGAATGTAGTCCTCTTAATTCTTGCTTCTAAAGCATACGCAAACAGAAATTTCAATGTACAATGATGTTTTTAAAAAAACGGTCAAAATGTGCTCCACTCGGGCTGAAAACGCTTGTTTGGAACATTTCATTAATGTTGACTATAATTCATAAACTAAGCATTTTTCAGCTGAAATAATGAATGTAGTCCTCTTAATTCTTGCTTCTAAAGCATACGCAAGCAGAAATTTCAATGTACAATGATGTTTTTAAAAAACAGTCAAAATGTGCTCCACTCGGGCTGAAAACGCTTGTTTGGGACATTACATTAATGTTGACTATAAATCATAAACTAAGCATTTTTCAGCTGAAATAATGAATGTAGTCCTCTTAATTCTTGCTTCTAAAGCATACGCAAACAGAAATTTCAATGTACAATGATGTTTTTAAAAAAACGGTCAAAATGTGCTCCACTCGGGCTGAAAACGCTTGTTTGGAACATTTCATTAATGTTGACTATAAATCATAAACTAAGCATTTTTCAGCTGAAATAATGAATGTAGTCCTCTTAATTCTTGCTTCTAAAGCACACGCAAGCAGAAATTTCAATGTACAATGATGTTTTTAAAAAAAACAGTCAAAATGTGCTCCACTCGGGCTGAAAACGCTGTTGGGGACATTTCATTAATGTTGACTATAAATCATAAACTAACCATTTTTCAGCTGAAATAATGAATGTAGTCCTCTTAATTCTTGCTTCTAAAGCATACGCAAACAGAAATTTCAATGTACAATGATGTTTTTAAAAAAACGGTCAAAATGTGCTCCACTCGGGCTGAAAACGCTTGTTTGGAACATTTCATTAATGTTGACTATAATTCATAAACTAAGCATTTTTCAGCTGAAATAATGAATGTAGTCCTCTTAATTCTTGCTTCTAAAGCATACGCAAGCAGAAATTTCAATGTACAATGATGTTTTTAAAAAAACAGTCAAAATGTGCTCCACTCACTCGGGCTGAAAACGCTTGTTTGGGACATTACATTAATGTTGACTATAAATCATAAACTAAGCATTTTTCAGCTGAAATAATGAATGTAGTCCTCTTAATTCTTGCTTCTAAAGCATACGCAAACAGAAATTTCAATGTACAATGATGTTTTTAAAAAAACGGTCAAAATGTGCTCCACTCGGGCTGAAAACGCTTGTTTGGGACATTACATTAATGTTGACTATAAATCATAAACTAAGCATTTTTCAGCTGAAATAATGAATGTAGTCCTCTTAATTCTTGCTTCTAAAGCATACGCAAACAGAAATTTCAATGTACATTGATGTTTTTAAAAAAACGGTCAAAATGTGCTCCACTCGGGCTGAAAACGCTTGTTTGGAACATTTCATTAATGTTGACTATAAATCATAAACTAAGCATTTTTCAGCTGAAATAATGAATGTAGTCCTCTTAATTCTTGCTTCTAAAGCATACGCAAGCAGAAATTTCAATGTAAAATGATGTTTTTAAAAAAAACAGTCAAAATGTGCTCCACTCGGGCTGAAAACGCTGTTGGGGACATTTCATTAATGTTGACTATAAATCATACACTAAGCATTTTTCAGCTGAAATAATGAATGTAGTCCTCTTAATTCTTGCTTCTTAAGCATACGCAAGCAGAAATTTCAATGTACAATGATGTTTTTAAAAAAACAGTCAAAATGTGCTCCACTCGGGCTGAAAACGCTTGTTTGGGACATTACATTAATGTTGACTATAAATCATAAACTAAGCATTTTTCAGCTGAAATAATGAATGTAGTCCTCTTAATTCTTGCTTCTGAAGCATACGCAAACAGAAATTTCAATGTACAATGATGTTTTAAAAAAAACGGTCAAAATGTGCTCCACTCGGGCTGAAAACGCTTGTTTGGAACATTTCATTAATGTTGACTATAATTCATAAACTAAGCATTTTTCAGCTGAAATAATGAATGTAGTCCTCTTAATTCTTGCTTCTAAAGCATACGCAAGCAGAAATTTCAATGTACAATGATGTTTTTAAAAAAAACAGTCAAAATGTGCTCCACTCGGGCTGAAAACGCTTGTTTGGGACATTACATTAATGTTGACTATAAATCATAAACTAAGCATTTTTCAGCTGAAATAATGAATGTAGTCCTCTTAATTCTTGCTTCTAAAGCATACGCAAACAGAAATTTCAATGTACAATGATGTTTTTAAAAAAACGGTCAAAATGTGCTCCACTCGGGCTAAAACGCTTGTTTGGAACATTTCATTAATGTTGACTATAAATCATAAACTAAGCATTTTTCAGCTGAAATAATGAATGTAGTCCTCTTAATTCTTGCTTCTAAAGCATACGCAAGCAGAAATTTCAATGTAAAATGATGTTTTTAAAAAAAACAGTCAAAATGTGCTCCACTCGGGCTGAAAACGCTGTTGGGGACATTTCATTAATGTTGACTATAAATCATAAACTAAGCATTTTTCAGCTGAAATAATGAATGTAGTCCTCTTAATTCTTGCTTCTAAAGCATACGCAAACAGAAATTTCAATGTACAATGATGTTTTTAAAAAAAACAGTCAAAATGTGCTCCACTCGGGCTGAAAACGCTGTTGGGGACATTTCATTAATGTTGACTATAAATCATAAACTAAGCATTTTTCAGCTGAAATAATGAATGTAGTCCTCTTAATTCTTGCTTCTTAAGCATACGCAAGCAGAAATTTCAATGTACAATGATGTTTTTAAAAAAACAGTCAAAATGTGCTCCACTCGGGCTGAAAACGCTTGTTTGGGACATTACCTTAATGTTGACTATAAATCATAAACTAAGCATTTTTCAGCTGAAATAATGAATGTAGTCCTCTTAATTCTTGCTTCTAAAGCATACGCAAACAGAAATTTCAATGTACAATGATGTTTTTAAAAAAACGGTCAAAATGTGCTCCACTCGGGCTGAAAACACTTGTTTGGAACATTTCATTAATGTTGACTATAATTCATAAACTAAGCATTTTTCAGCTGAAATAATGAATGTAGTCCTCTTAATTCTTGCTTCTAAAGCATACGCAAGCAGAAATTTCAATGTACAATGATGTTTTTAAAAAAAACAGTCAAAATGTGCTCCACTCGGGCTGAAAACGCTTGTTTGGGACATTACATTAATGTTGACTATAAATCATAAACTAAGCAGTTTTCAGCTGAAATAATGAATGTAGTCCTCTTAATTCTTGCTTCTAAAGCATACGCAAACAGAAATTTCAATGTACAATGATGTTTTTAAAAAAACGGTCAAAATGTGCTCCACTCGGGCTGAAAACGCTTGTTTGGGACATTACATTAATGTTGACTATAAATCATAAACGAAGCATTTTTCAGCTGAAATAATGAATGTAGTCCTCTTAATTCTTGCTTCTAAAGCATACGCAAGCAGAAATTTCAATGTACAATGATGTTTTTAAAAAAACAGTCAAAATGTGCTCCACTCGGGCTGAAAACGCTGTTGGGGACATTTCATTAATGTTGACTATAAATCATAAACTAAGCATTTTTCAGCTGAAATAATGAATGTAGTCCTCTTAATTCTTGCTTTTAAAGCATACGCAAACAGAAATTTCAATGTACAATGATGTTTTTAAAAAAAACAGTCAAAATGTGCTCCACTCGGGCTGAAAACGCTGTTGGGGACATTTCATTAATGTTGACTATAAATCATAAACTAAGCATTTTTCAGCTGAAATAATGAATGTAGTCCTCTTAATTCTTGCTTCTAAAGCATACGCAAGCAGAAATTTCAATGTACAATGATGTTTTTAAAAAAACAGTCAAAATGTGCTCCACTCGGGCTGAAAACGCTGTTGGGGACATTTCATTAATGTTGACTATAAATCATAAACTAAGCATTTTTCAGCTGAAATAATGAATGTAGTCCTCTTAATTCTTGCTTCTAAAGCATACGCAAACAGAAATTTCAATGTACAATGATGTTTTTAAAAAAACGGTCAAAATGTGCTCCACTCGGGCTGAAAACGCTTGTTTGGAACATTTCATTAATGTTGACTATAATTCATAAACTAAGCATTTTTCAGCTGAAATAATGAATGTAGTCCTCTTAATTCTTGCTTCTAAAGCATACGCAAGCAGAAATTTCAATGTACAATGATGTTTTTAAAAAAAACAGTCAAAATGTGCTCCACTCGGGCTGAAAACGCTGTTGGGGACATTTCATTAATGTTGACTATAAATCATAAACTAAGCATTTTTCAGCTGAAATAATGAATGTAGTCCTCTTAATTCTTGCTTCTAAAGCATACGCAAGCAGAAATTTAAATGTACAATGATGTTTTTAAAAAAACAGTCAAAATGTGCTCCACTCGGGCTGAAAACGCTGTTGGGGACATTTCATTAATGTTGACTATAAATCATAAACTAAGCATTTTTCAGCTGAAATAATGAATGTAGTCCTCTTAATTCTTGCTTCTAAAGCATACGCAAACAGAAATTTCAGTGTACAATGATGTTTTTAAAAAAACGGTCAAAATGTGCTCCAATCGGGCTGAAAACGCTTGTTTGGGACATTACATTAATGTTGACTATAAATCATAAACTAAGCATTTTTCAGCTGAAATAATGAATGTAGTCCTCTTAATTCTTGCTTCTAAAGCATACGCAAGCAGAAATTTCAATGTACAATGATGTTTTTAAAAAAAACAGTCAAAATGTGCTCCACTCGGGCTGAAAACGCTTGTTGGGGACATTTCATTAATGTTGACCATAAATCATAAACTAAGCATTTTTCAGCTGAAATAATGAATGTAGTCCTCTTAATTCTTGCTTCTAAAGCATACGCAAGCAGAAATTTCAATGTACAATGATGTTTTTAAAAAAACAGTCAAAATGTGCTCCACTCGGGCTGAAAACGCTTGTTTGGGACATTACATTAATGTTGACTATAAATCATAAACTAAGCATTTTTCAGCTGAAATAATGAATGTAGTCCTCTTAATTCTTGCTTCTAAAGCATACGCAAACAGAAATTTCAATGTACAATGATGTTTTTAAAAAAAACAGTCAAAATGTGCTCCACTCGGGCTGAAAACGCTGTTGGGGACATTTCATTAATGTTGACTATAAATCATAAACTAAGCATTTTTCAGCTGAAATAATGAATGTAGTCCTCTTAATTCTTGCTTCTAAAGCATACGCAAGCAGAAATTTCAATGTACAATGATGTTTTTAAAAAAACAGTCAAAATGTGCTCCACTCGGGCTGAAAACGCTGTTGGGGACATTTCATTAATGTTGACTATAAATCATAAACTAAGCATTTTTCAGCTGAAATAATGAATGTAGTCCTCTTAATTCTTGCTTCTAAAGCATACGCAAACAGAAATTTCAATGTACAATGATGTTTTTAAAAAAACGGTCAAAATGTGCTCCACTCGGGCTGAAAACGCTTGTTTGGAACATTTCATTAATGTTGACTATAATTCATAAACTAAGCATTTTTCAGCTGAAATAATGAATGTAGTCCTCTTAATTCTTGCTTCTAAAGCATACGCAAGCAGAAATTTCAATGTACAATGATGTTTTTAAAAAAAACAGTCAAAATGTGCTCCACTCGGGCTGAAAACGCTGTTGG
Organism: Hippichthys cyanospilos; assembly: GCF_059441005.1. Lineage (NCBI taxonomy): Eukaryota > Metazoa > Chordata > Actinopteri > Syngnathiformes > Syngnathidae > Hippichthys > Hippichthys cyanospilos. Next base: position 497,512 of record NC_142384.1, on the reverse strand, counting down.
GGACATTTCATTAATGTTGACTATAAATCATAAACTAAGCATTTTTCAGCTGAAATAATGAATGTAGTCCTCTTAATTCTTGCTTCTAAAGCATACGCAAGCAGAAATTTCAATGTACAATGATGTTTTTAAAAAAACAGTCAAAATGTGCTCCACTCGGGCTGAAAACGCTGTTGGGGACATTTCATTAATGTTGACTATAAATCATAAACTAAGCATTTTTCAGCTGAAATAATGAATGTAGTCCTCTTAATTCTTGCTTCTAAAGCATACGCAAACAGAAATTTCAGTGTACAATGATGTTTTTAAAAAAACGGTCAAAATGTGCTCCAATCGGGCTGAAAACGCTTGTTTGGGACATTACATTAATGTTGACTATAAATCATAAACTAAGCATTTTTCAGCTGAAATAATGAATGTAGTCCTCTTAATTCTTGCTTCTAAAGCATACGCAAGCAGAAATTTCAATGTACAATGATGTTTTTAAAAAAAACAGTCAAAATGTGCTCCACTCGGGCTGAAAACGCTTGTTGGGGACATTTCATTAATGTTGACCATAAATCATAAACTAAGCATTTTTCAGCTGAAATAATGAATGTAGTCCTCTTAATTCTTGCTTCTAAAGCATACGCAAGCAGAAATTTCAATGTACAATGATGTTTTTAAAAAAACAGTCAAAATGTGCTCCACTCGGGCTGAAAACGCTTGTTTGGGACATTACATTAATGTTGACTATAAATCATAAACTAAGCATTTTTCAGCTGAAATAATGAATGTAGTCCTCTTAATTCTTGCTTCTAAAGCATACGCAAACAGAAATTTCAATGTACAATGATGTTTTTAAAAAAACGGTCAAAATGTGCTCCACTCGGGCTGAAAACGCTTGTTTGGAACATTTCATTAATGTTGACTATAAATCATAAACTAAGCATTTTTCAGCTGAAATAATGAATGTAGTCCTCTTAATTCTTGCTTCTAAAGCATACGCAAACAGAAATTTCAATGTACAATGATGTTTTTAAAAAAACAGTCAAAATGTGCTCCACTCGGGCTGAAAACGCTTGTTTGGAACATTTCATTAATGTTGACTATAAATCATAAACTAAGCATTTTTCAGCTGAAATAATGAATGTAGTCCTCTTAATTCTTGCTTCTAAAGCATACGCAAGCAGAAATTTCAATGTACAATGATGTTTTTAAAAAAAACAGTCAAAATGTGCTCCACTCGGGCTGAAAACGCTTGTTTGGGACATTACATTAATGTTGACTATAAATCATAAACGAAGCATTTTTCAGCTGGAATAATGAATGTAGTCCTCTTAATTCTTGCTTCTAAAGCATACGCAAACAGAAATTTCAATGTACAATGATGTTTTTAAAAAAACGGTCAAAATGTGCTCCACTCGGGCTGAAAACGCTTGTTTGGAACATTTCATTAATGTTGACTATAAATCATAAACTAAGCATTTTTCAGCTGAAATAATGAATGTAGTCCTCTTAATTCTTGCTTCTAAAGCATACGCAAGCAGAAATTTCAATGTACAATGATGTTTTTAAAAAAAACAGTCAAAATGTGCTCCACTCGGGCTGAAAACGCTGTTGGGGACATTTCATTAATGTTGACTATAAATCATAAACTAAGCATTTTTCAGCTGAAATAATGAATGTAGTCCTCTTAATTCTTGCTTCTAAAGCATACGCAAGCAGAAATTTCAATGTACAATGATGTTTTTAAAAAAACAGTCAAAATGTGCTCCACTCGGGCTGAAAACGCTTGTTTGGGACATTACATTAATGTTGACTATAAATCATAAACTAAGCATTTTTCAGCTGAAATAATGAATGTAGTCCTCTTAATTCTTGCTTCTAAAGCATACGCAAGCAGAAATTTCAATGTACAATGATGTTTTTAAAAAAAACAGTCAAAATGTGCTCCACTCGGGCTGAAAACGCTGTTGGGGACATTTCATTAATGTTGACTATAAATCATAAACTAAGCATTTTTCAGCTGAAATAATGAATGTAGTCCTCTTAATTCTTGCTTCTTAAGCATACGCAAGCAGAAATTTCAATGTACAATGATGTTTTTAAAAAAACAGTCAAAATGTGCTCCACTCGGGCTGAAAACGCTTGTTTGGGACATTACATTAATGTTGACTATAAATCATAAACTAAGCATTTTTCAGCTGAAATAATGAATGTAGTCCTCTTAATTCTTGCTTCTAAAGCATACGCAAACAGAAATTTCAATGTACAATGATGTTTTTAAAAAAACGGTCAAAATGTGCTCCACTCGGGCTGAAAACGCTTGTTTGGAACATTTCATTAATGTTGACTATAATTCATAAACTAAGCATTTTTCAGCTGAAATAATGAATGTAGTCCTCTTAATTCTTGCTTCTAAAGCATACGCAAGCAGAAATTTCAATGTACAATGATGTTTTTAAAAAAACAGTCAAAATGTGCTCCACTCGGGCTGAAAACGCTTGTTTGGGACATTACATTAATGTTGACTATAAATCATAAACTAAGCATTTTTCAGCTGAAATAATGAATGTAGTCCTCTTAATTCTTGCTTCTAAAGCATACGCAAACAGAAATTTCAATGTACAATGATGTTTTTAAAAAAACGGTCAAAATGTGCTCCACTCGGGCTGAAAACGCTTGTTTGGAACATTTCATTAATGTTGACTATAAATCATAAACTAAGCATTTTTCAGCTGAAATAATGAATGTAGTCCTCTTAATTCTTGCTTCTAAAGCACACGCAAGCAGAAATTTCAATGTACAATGATGTTTTTAAAAAAAACAGTCAAAATGTGCTCCACTCGGGCTGAAAACGCTGTTGGGGACATTTCATTAATGTTGACTATAAATCATAAACTAACCATTTTTCAGCTGAAATAATGAATGTAGTCCTCTTAATTCTTGCTTCTAAAGCATACGCAAACAGAAATTTCAATGTACAATGATGTTTTTAAAAAAACGGTCAAAATGTGCTCCACTCGGGCTGAAAACGCTTGTTTGGAACATTTCATTAATGTTGACTATAATTCATAAACTAAGCATTTTTCAGCTGAAATAATGAATGTAGTCCTCTTAATTCTTGCTTCTAAAGCATACGCAAGCAGAAATTTCAATGTACAATGATGTTTTTAAAAAAACAGTCAAAATGTGCTCCACTCACTCGGGCTGAAAACGCTTGTTTGGGACATTACATTAATGTTGACTATAAATCATAAACTAAGCATTTTTCAGCTGAAATAATGAATGTAGTCCTCTTAATTCTTGCTTCTAAAGCATACGCAAACAGAAATTTCAATGTACAATGATGTTTTTAAAAAAACGGTCAAAATGTGCTCCACTCGGGCTGAAAACGCTTGTTTGGGACATTACATTAATGTTGACTATAAATCATAAACTAAGCATTTTTCAGCTGAAATAATGAATGTAGTCCTCTTAATTCTTGCTTCTAAAGCATACGCAAACAGAAATTTCAATGTACATTGATGTTTTTAAAAAAACGGTCAAAATGTGCTCCACTCGGGCTGAAAACGCTTGTTTGGAACATTTCATTAATGTTGACTATAAATCATAAACTAAGCATTTTTCAGCTGAAATAATGAATGTAGTCCTCTTAATTCTTGCTTCTAAAGCATACGCAAGCAGAAATTTCAATGTAAAATGATGTTTTTAAAAAAAACAGTCAAAATGTGCTCCACTCGGGCTGAAAACGCTGTTGGGGACATTTCATTAATGTTGACTATAAATCATACACTAAGCATTTTTCAGCTGAAATAATGAATGTAGTCCTCTTAATTCTTGCTTCTTAAGCATACGCAAGCAGAAATTTCAATGTACAATGATGTTTTTAAAAAAACAGTCAAAATGTGCTCCACTCGGGCTGAAAACGCTTGTTTGGGACATTACATTAATGTTGACTATAAATCATAAACTAAGCATTTTTCAGCTGAAATAATGAATGTAGTCCTCTTAATTCTTGCTTCTGAAGCATACGCAAACAGAAATTTCAATGTACAATGATGTTTTAAAAAAAACGGTCAAAATGTGCTCCACTCGGGCTGAAAACGCTTGTTTGGAACATTTCATTAATGTTGACTATAATTCATAAACTAAGCATTTTTCAGCTGAAATAATGAATGTAGTCCTCTTAATTCTTGCTTCTAAAGCATACGCAAGCAGAAATTTCAATGTACAATGATGTTTTTAAAAAAAACAGTCAAAATGTGCTCCACTCGGGCTGAAAACGCTTGTTTGGGACATTACATTAATGTTGACTATAAATCATAAACTAAGCATTTTTCAGCTGAAATAATGAATGTAGTCCTCTTAATTCTTGCTTCTAAAGCATACGCAAACAGAAATTTCAATGTACAATGATGTTTTTAAAAAAACGGTCAAAATGTGCTCCACTCGGGCTAAAACGCTTGTTTGGAACATTTCATTAATGTTGACTATAAATCATAAACTAAGCATTTTTCAGCTGAAATAATGAATGTAGTCCTCTTAATTCTTGCTTCTAAAGCATACGCAAGCAGAAATTTCAATGTAAAATGATGTTTTTAAAAAAAACAGTCAAAATGTGCTCCACTCGGGCTGAAAACGCTGTTGGGGACATTTCATTAATGTTGACTATAAATCATAAACTAAGCATTTTTCAGCTGAAATAATGAATGTAGTCCTCTTAATTCTTGCTTCTAAAGCATACGCAAACAGAAATTTCAATGTACAATGATGTTTTTAAAAAAAACAGTCAAAATGTGCTCCACTCGGGCTGAAAACGCTGTTGGGGACATTTCATTAATGTTGACTATAAATCATAAACTAAGCATTTTTCAGCTGAAATAATGAATGTAGTCCTCTTAATTCTTGCTTCTTAAGCATACGCAAGCAGAAATTTCAATGTACAATGATGTTTTTAAAAAAACAGTCAAAATGTGCTCCACTCGGGCTGAAAACGCTTGTTTGGGACATTACCTTAATGTTGACTATAAATCATAAACTAAGCATTTTTCAGCTGAAATAATGAATGTAGTCCTCTTAATTCTTGCTTCTAAAGCATACGCAAACAGAAATTTCAATGTACAATGATGTTTTTAAAAAAACGGTCAAAATGTGCTCCACTCGGGCTGAAAACACTTGTTTGGAACATTTCATTAATGTTGACTATAATTCATAAACTAAGCATTTTTCAGCTGAAATAATGAATGTAGTCCTCTTAATTCTTGCTTCTAAAGCATACGCAAGCAGAAATTTCAATGTACAATGATGTTTTTAAAAAAAACAGTCAAAATGTGCTCCACTCGGGCTGAAAACGCTTGTTTGGGACATTACATTAATGTTGACTATAAATCATAAACTAAGCAGTTTTCAGCTGAAATAATGAATGTAGTCCTCTTAATTCTTGCTTCTAAAGCATACGCAAACAGAAATTTCAATGTACAATGATGTTTTTAAAAAAACGGTCAAAATGTGCTCCACTCGGGCTGAAAACGCTTGTTTGGGACATTACATTAATGTTGACTATAAATCATAAACGAAGCATTTTTCAGCTGAAATAATGAATGTAGTCCTCTTAATTCTTGCTTCTAAAGCATACGCAAGCAGAAATTTCAATGTACAATGATGTTTTTAAAAAAACAGTCAAAATGTGCTCCACTCGGGCTGAAAACGCTGTTGGGGACATTTCATTAATGTTGACTATAAATCATAAACTAAGCATTTTTCAGCTGAAATAATGAATGTAGTCCTCTTAATTCTTGCTTTTAAAGCATACGCAAACAGAAATTTCAATGTACAATGATGTTTTTAAAAAAAACAGTCAAAATGTGCTCCACTCGGGCTGAAAACGCTGTTGGGGACATTTCATTAATGTTGACTATAAATCATAAACTAAGCATTTTTCAGCTGAAATAATGAATGTAGTCCTCTTAATTCTTGCTTCTAAAGCATACGCAAGCAGAAATTTCAATGTACAATGATGTTTTTAAAAAAACAGTCAAAATGTGCTCCACTCGGGCTGAAAACGCTGTTGGGGACATTTCATTAATGTTGACTATAAATCATAAACTAAGCATTTTTCAGCTGAAATAATGAATGTAGTCCTCTTAATTCTTGCTTCTAAAGCATACGCAAACAGAAATTTCAATGTACAATGATGTTTTTAAAAAAACGGTCAAAATGTGCTCCACTCGGGCTGAAAACGCTTGTTTGGAACATTTCATTAATGTTGACTATAATTCATAAACTAAGCATTTTTCAGCTGAAATAATGAATGTAGTCCTCTTAATTCTTGCTTCTAAAGCATACGCAAGCAGAAATTTCAATGTACAATGATGTTTTTAAAAAAAACAGTCAAAATGTGCTCCACTCGGGCTGAAAACGCTGTTGGGGACATTTCATTAATGTTGACTATAAATCATAAACTAAGCATTTTTCAGCTGAAATAATGAATGTAGTCCTCTTAATTCTTGCTTCTAAAGCATACGCAAGCAGAAATTTAAATGTACAATGATGTTTTTAAAAAAACAGTCAAAATGTGCTCCACTCGGGCTGAAAACGCTGTTGGGGACATTTCATTAATGTTGACTATAAATCATAAACTAAGCATTTTTCAGCTGAAATAATGAATGTAGTCCTCTTAATTCTTGCTTCTAAAGCATACGCAAACAGAAATTTCAGTGTACAATGATGTTTTTAAAAAAACGGTCAAAATGTGCTCCAATCGGGCTGAAAACGCTTGTTTGGGACATTACATTAATGTTGACTATAAATCATAAACTAAGCATTTTTCAGCTGAAATAATGAATGTAGTCCTCTTAATTCTTGCTTCTAAAGCATACGCAAGCAGAAATTTCAATGTACAATGATGTTTTTAAAAAAAACAGTCAAAATGTGCTCCACTCGGGCTGAAAACGCTTGTTGGGGACATTTCATTAATGTTGACCATAAATCATAAACTAAGCATTTTTCAGCTGAAATAATGAATGTAGTCCTCTTAATTCTTGCTTCTAAAGCATACGCAAGCAGAAATTTCAATGTACAATGATGTTTTTAAAAAAACAGTCAAAATGTGCTCCACTCGGGCTGAAAACGCTTGTTTGGGACATTACATTAATGTTGACTATAAATCATAAACTAAGCATTTTTCAGCTGAAATAATGAATGTAGTCCTCTTAATTCTTGCTTCTAAAGCATACGCAAACAGAAATTTCAATGTACAATGATGTTTTTAAAAAAACGGTCAAAATGTGCTCCACTCGGGCTGAAAACGCTTGTTTGGAACATTTCATTAATGTTGACTATAAATCATAAACTAAGCATTTTTCAGCTGAAATAATGAATGTAGTCCTCTTAATTCTTGCTTCTAAAGCATACGCAAACAGAAATTTCAATGTACAATGATGTTTTTAAAAAAACGGTCAAAATGTGCTCCACTCGGGCTGAAAACGCTTGTTTGGGACATTACATTAATGTTGACTATAAATCATAAACGAAGCATTTTTCAGCTGAAATAATGAATGTAGTCCTCTTAATTCTTGCTTCTAAAGCATACGCAAGCAGAAATTTCAATGTACAATGATGTTTTTAAAAAAACAGTCAAAATGTGCTCCACTCGGGCTGAAAACGCTTGTTTGGGACATTACATTAATGTTGACTATAAATCATAAACTAAGCATTTTTCAGCTGAAATAATGAATGTAGTCCTCTTAATTCTTGCTTCTAAAGCATACGCAAACAGAAATTTCAATGTACAATGATGTTTTTAAAAAAACGGTCAAAATGTGCTCCACTCGGGCTGAAAACGCTTGTTTGGAACATTTCATTAATGTTGACTATAAATCATAAACTAAGCATTTTTCAGCTGAAATAATGAATGTAGTCCTCTTAATTCTTGCTTCTAAAGCATACGCAAGCAGAAATTTCAATGTAAAATGATGTTTTTAAAAAAAACAGTCAAAATGTGCTCCACTCGGGCTGAAAACGCTGTTGGGGACATTTCATTAATGTTGACTATAAATCATAAACTAAGCATTTTTCAGCTGAAATAATGAATGTAGTCCTCTTAATTCTTGCTTCTAAAGCATACGCAAACAGAAAATTCAATGTACAATGATGTTTTTAAAAAAACGGTCAAAATGTGCTCCACTCGGGCTGAAAACGCTTGTTTGGGACATTACATTAATGTTGACTATAAATCATAAACTAAGCATTTTTCAGCTGAAATAATGAATGTAGTCCTCTTAATTCTTGCTTTAAAGCATACGCAAACAGAAATTTCAATGTACATTGATGTTTTTAAAAAAACGGTCAAAATGTGCTCCACTCGGGCTGAAAACGCTTGTTTGGAACATTTCATTAATGTTGACTATAAATCATAAACTAAGCATTTTTCAGCTGAAATAATGAACGTAGTCCTCTTAATTCTTGCTTCTAAAGCATACGCAAGCAGAAATTTCAATGTACAATGATGTTTTTAAAAAAACGGTCAAAATGTGCTCCGCTCGGGCTGAAAACGCTTGTTTGGAACATTTCATTAATGTTGACTATAAATCGTAAACTAAGCATTTTTCAGCTGAAATAATGAATGTAGTCCTCTTAATTCTTGCTTCTAAAGCATACGCAAGCAGAAATTTCAATGTACAATGATGTTTTTAAAAAAAACAGTCAAAATGTGCTCCACTCGGGCTGAAAACGCTGTTGGGGACATTTCATTATTGTTGACTATAAATCATAAACTAAGCATTTTTCAGCTGAAATAATGAATGTAGTCCTCTTAATTCTTGCTTCTAAAGCATACGCAAGCAGAAATTTCAATGTACAATGATGTTTTTAAAAAAACAGTCAAAATGTGCTCCACTCGGGCTGAAAACGCTGTTGGGGACATTTCATTAATGTTGACTATAAATCATAAACTAAGCATTTTTCAGCTGAAATAATGAATGTAGTCCTCTTAATTCTTGCTTCTAAAGCATACGCAAACAGAAATTTCAATGTACAATGATGTTTTTAAAAAAACGGTCAAAATGTGCTCCACTCGGGCTGAAAACGCTTGTTTGGAACATTTCATTAATGTTGACTATAATTCATAAACTAAGCATTTTTCAGCTGAAATAATGAATGTAGTCCTCTTAATTCTTGCTTCTAAAGCATACGCAAACAGAAATTTGTATGTACAATGATGTTTTTAAAAAAACAGTCAAAATGTGCTCCACTCGGGCTGAAAACGCTGTTGGGGACATTTCATTAATGTTGACTATAAATCATAAACTAAGCATTTTTCAGCTGAAATAATGAATGTAGTCCTCTTAATTCTTGCTTCTAAAGCATACGCAAGCAGAAATTTCAATGTAAAATGATGTTTTTAAAAAAAACAGTCAAAATGTGCTCCACTCGGGCTGAAAACGCTGTTGGGGACATTTCATTAATGTTGACTATAAATCATAAACTAAGCATTTTTCAGCTGAAATAATGAATGTAGTCCTCTTAATTCTTGCTTCTTAAGCATACGCAAGCAGAAATTTCAATGTACAATGATGTTTTTAAAAAAACAGTCAAAATGTGCTCCACTCGGGCTGAAAACGCTTGTTTGGGACATTACATTAATGTTGACTATAAATCATAAACTAAGCATTTTTCAGCTGAAATAATGAATGTAGTCCTCTTAATTCTTGCTTCTGAAGCATACGCAAACAGAAATTTCAATGTACAATGATGTTTTTAAAAAAACGGTCAAAATGTGCTCCACTCGGGCTGAAAACGCTTGTTTGGAACATTTCATTAATGTTGACTATAATTCATAAACTAAGCATTTTTCAGCTGAAATAATGAATGTAGTCCTCTTAATTCTTGCTTCTAAAGCATACGCAAGCAGAAATTTCAATGTACAATGATGTTTTTAAAAAAAACAGTCAAAATGTGCTCCACTCGGGCTGAAAACGCTTGTTTGGAACATTTCATTAATGTTGACTATAAATCATAAACGAAGCATTTTTCAGCTGGAATAATGAATGTAGTCCTCTTAATTCTTGCTTCTAAAGCATACGCAAGCAGAAATTTCAATGTACAATGATGTTTTTAAAAAAACAGTCAAAATGTGCTCCACTCGGGCTGAAAACGCTTGTTTGGGACATTACATTAATGTTGACTATAAATCATAAACTAAGCATTTTTCAGCTGAAATAATGAATGTAGTCCTCTTAATTCTTGCTTCTAAAGCATACGCAAGCAGAAATTTCAATGTACAATGATGTTTTTAAAAAAACAGTCAAAATGTGCTCCACTCGGGCTGAAAACGCTGTTGGGGACATTTCATTAATGTTGACTATAAATCATAAACTAAGCATTTTTCAGCTGAAATAATGAATGTAGTCCTCTTAATTCTTGCTTCTAAAGCATACGCAAACAGAAATTTCAATGTACAATGATGTTTTTAAAAAAACGGTCAAAATGTGCTCCACTCGGGCTGAAAACGCTTGTTTGGAACATTTCATTAATGTTGACTATAATTCATAAACTAAGCATTTTTCAGCTGAAATAATGAATGTAGTCCTCTTAATTCTTGCTTCTAAAGCATACGCAAACAGAAATTTCAATGTACAATGATGTTTTTAAAAAAAACAGTCAAAATGTGCTCCACTCGGGCTGAAAACGCTTGTTTGGAACATTTCATTAATGTTGACTATAAATCATAAACTAAGCATTTTTCAGCTGAAATAATGAATGTAGTCCTCTTAATTCTTGCTTCGAAAGCATACGCAAGCAGAAATTTCAATGTACAATGATGTTTTTAAAAAAAACAGTCAAAATGTGCTCCACTCGGGCTGAAAACGCTGTTGGGGACATTTCATTAATGTTGACTATAAATCATAAACTAAGCATTTTTCAGCTGAAATAATGAATGTAGTCCTCTTAATTCTTGCTTTTTAAGCATACGCAAGCAGAAATTTCAATGTACAATGATGTTTTTAAAAAAACAGTCAAAATGTGCTCCACTCGGGCTGAAATTGCTTGTTTGGGACATTACATTAATGTTGACTATAAATCATAAACTAAGCATTTTTCAGCTGAAATAATGAATGTAGTCCTCTTAATTCTTGCTTCTAAAGCATACGCAAACAGAAATTTCAATGTACAATGATGTTTTTAAAAAAACGGTCAAAATGTGCTCCACTCGGGCTGAAAACGCTTGTTTGGAACATTTCATTAATGTTGACTATAATTCATAAACTAAGCATTTTTCAGCTGAAATAATGAATGTAGTCCTCTTAATTCTTGCTTCTTAAGCATACGCAAGCAGAAATTTCAATGTACAATGATGTTTTTAAAAAAACAGTCAAAATGTGCTCCACTCGGGCTGAAAACGCTTGTTTGGAACATTTCATTAATGTTGACTATAAATCATAAACTAAGCATTTTTCAGCTGAAATAATGAATGTAGTCCTCTTAATTCTTGCTTCTAAAGCATACGCAAGCAGAAATTTCAATGTACAATGATGTTTTTAAAAAAAACAGTCAAAATGTGCTCCACTCGGGCTGAAAACGCTTGTTTGGAACATTTCATTAATGTTGACTATAAATCATAAACTAAGCATTTTTCAGCTGAAATAATGAATGTAGTCCTCTTAATTCTTGCTTCTAAAGCATACGCAAACAGAAATTTCAATGTACAATGATGTTTTTAAAAAAACGGTCAAAATGTGCTCCACTCGGGCTGAAAACGCTTGTTTGGGACATTACATTAATGTTGACTATAAATCATAAACTAAGCATTTTTCAGCTGAAATAATGAATGTAGTCCTCTTAATTCTTGCTTCTAAAGCATACGCAAACAGAAATTTCAATGTACAATGATGTTTTTAAAAAAACGGTCAAAATGTGCTCCACTCGGGCTGAAAACGCTTGTTTGGGACATTACATTAATGTTGACTATAAATCATAAACTAAGCATTTTTCAGCTGAAATAATGAATGTAGTCCTCTTAATTCTTGCTTTAAAGCATACGCAAACAGAAATTTCAATGTACATTGATGTTTTTAAAAAAACGGTCAAAATGTGCTCCACTCGGGCTGAAAACGCTTGTTTGGAACATTTCATTAATGTTGACTATAAATCATAAACTAAGCATTTTTCAGCTGAAATAATGAACGTAGTCCTCTTAATTCTTGCTTCTAAAGCATACGCAAGCAGAAATTTCAATGTACAATGATGTTTTTAAAAAAACGGTCAAAATGTGCTCCACTCGGGCTGAAAACGCTTGTTTGGAACATTTCATTAATGTTGACTATAAATCATAAACTAAGCATTTTTCAGCTGAAATAATGAATGTAGTCCTCTTAATTCTTGCTTCTAAAGCATACGCAAACAGAAATTTCAATGTACAATGATGTTTTTAAAAAAACGGTCAAAATGTGCTCCACTCGGGCTGAAAACGCTTGTTTGGAACATTTCATTAATGTTGACTATAAATCATAAACTAAGCATTTTTCAGCTGAAATAATGAATGTAGTCCTCTTAATTCTTGCTTCGAAAGCATACGCAAGCAGAAATTTCAATGTACAATGATGTTTTTAAAAAAAACAGTCAAAATGTGCTCCACTCGGGCTGAAAACGCTGTTGGGGACATTTCATTAATGTTGACTATAAATCATAAACTAAGCATTTTTCAGCTGAAATAATGAATGTAGTCCTCTTAATTCTTGCTTCTTAAGCATACGCAAGCAGAAATTTCAATGTACAATGATGTTTTTAAAAAAACAGTCAAAATGTGCTCCACTCGGGCTGAAATTGCTTGTTTGGGACATTACATTAATGTTGACTATAAATCATAAACTAAGCATTTTTCAGCTGAAATAATGAATGTAGTCCTCTTAATTCTTGCTTCTAAAGCATACGCAAACAGAAATTTCAATGTACAATGATGTTTTTAAAAAAACGGTCAAAATGTGCTCCACTCGGGCTGAAAACGCTTGTTTGGAACATTTCATTAATGTTGACTATAATTCATAAACTAAGCATTTTTCAGCTGAAATAATGAATGTAGTCCTCTTAATTCTTGCTTCTAAAGCATACGCAAGCAGAAATTTCAATGTACAATGATGTTTTTAAAAAAAACAGTCAAAATGTGCTCCACTCGGGCTGAAAACGCTTGTTTGGGACATTACATTAATGTTGACTATAAATCATAAACGAAGCATTTTTCAGCTGGAATAATGAATGTAGTCCTCTTAATTCTTGCTTCTAAAGCATACGCAAGCAGAAATTTCAATGTACAATGATGTTTTTAAAAAAACAGTCAAAATGTGCTCCACTCGGGCTGAAAACGCTTGTTTGGGACATTACATTAATGTTGACTATAAATCATAAACTAAGCATTTTTCAGCTGAAATAATGAATGTAGTCCTCTTAATTCTTGCTTCTAAAGCATACGCAAACAGAAATTTCAATGTACAATGATGTTTTTAAAAAAACGGTCAAAATGTGCTCCACTCGGGCTGAAAACGCTTGTTTGGAACATTTCATTAATGTTGACTATAAATCATAAACTAAGCATTTTTCAGCTGAAATAATGAATGTAGTCCTCTTAATTCTTGCTTCTAAAGCACACGCAAGCAGAAATTTCAATGTACAATGATGTTTTTAAAAAAAACAGTCAAAATGTGCTCCACTCGGGCTGAAAACGCTGTTGGGGACATTTCATTAATGTTGACTATAAATCATAAACTAAGCATTTTTCAGCTGAAATAATGAATGTAGTCCTCTTAATTCTTGCTTCTAAAGCATACGCAAGCAGAAATTTCAATGTACAATGATGTTTTTAAAAAAATAGTCAAAATGTGCTCCACTCGGGCTGAAAACGCTGTTGGGGACATTTCATTAATGTTGACTATAAATCATAAACTAAGCATTTTTCAGCTGAAATAATGAATGTAGTCCTCTAAATTCTTGCTTCTAAAGCATACGCAAACAGAAATTTCAATGTACAATGATGTTTTTAAAAAAACGGTCAAAATGTGCTCCACTCGGGCTGAAAACGCTTGTTTGGAACATTTCATTAATGTTGACTATAAATCATAAACTAAGCATTTTTCAGCTGAAATAATGAATGTAGTCCTCTTAATTCTTGCTTCTAAAGCATACGCAAGCAGAAATTTCAATGTACAATGATGTTTTTAAAAAAAACAGTCAAAATGTGCTCCACTCGGGCTGAAAACGCTGTTGGGGACATTTCATTAATGTTGACTATAAATCATAAACTAAGCATTTTTCAGCTGAAATAATGAATGTAGTCCTCTTAATTCTTGCTTCTAAAGCATACGCAAGCAGAAATTTCAATGTACAATGATGTTTTTAAAAAAACAGTCAAAATGTGCTCCACTCGGGCTGAAAACGCTTGTTTGGGACATTACATTAATGTTGACTATAAATCATAAACTAAGCATTTTTCAGCTGAAATAATGAATGTAGTCCTCTTAATTCTTGCTTCTAAAGCATACGCAAGCAGAAATTTCAATGTACAATGATGTTTTTAAAAAAAACAGTCAAAATGTGCTCCACTCGGGCTGAAAACGCTGTTGGGGACATTTCATTAATGTTGACTATAAATCATAAACTAAGCATTTTTCAGCTGAAATAATGAATGTAGTCCTCTTAATTCTTGCTTCTTAAGCATACGCAAGCAGAAATTTCAATGTACAATGATGTTTTTAAAAAAACAGTCAAAATGTGCTCCACTCGGGCTGAAAACGCTTGTTTGGGACATTACATTAATGTTGACTATAAATCATAAACTAAGCATTTTTCAGCTGAAATAATGAATGTAGTCCTCTTAATTCTTGCTTCTAAAGCATACGCAAACAGAAATTTCAATGTACAATGATGTTTTTAAAAAAACGGTCAAAATGTGCTCCACTCGGGCTGAAAACGCTTGTTTGGAACATTTCATTAATGTTGACTATAATTCATAAACTAAGCATTTTTCAGCTGAAATAATGAATGTAGTCCTCTTAATTCTTGCTTCTAAAGCATACGCAAGCAGAAATTTCAATGTACAATGATGTTTTTAAAAAAAGTCAAAATGTGCTCCACTCGGGCTGAAAACGCTTGTTTGGGACATTACATTAATGTTGACTATAAATCATAAACTAAGCATTTTTCAGCTGAAATAATGAATGTAGTCCTCTTAATTCTTGCTTCTAAAGCATACGCAAACAGAAATTTCAATGTACAATGATGTTTTTAAAAAAACGGTCAAAATGTGCTCCACTCGGGCTGAAAACGCTTGTTTGGAACATTTCATTAATGTTGACTATAAATCATAAACTAAGCATTTTTCAGCTGAAATAATGAATGTAGTCCTCTTAATTCTTGCTTCTAAAGCACACGCAAGCAGAAATTTCAATGTACAATGATGTTTTTAAAAAAAACAGTCAAAATGTGCTCCACTCGGGCTGAAAACGCTGTTGGGGACATTTCATTAATGTTGACTATAAATCATAAACTAAGCATTTTTCAGCTGAAATAATGAATGTAGTCCTCTTAATTCTTGCTTCTAAAGCATACGCAAGCAGAAATTTCAATGTACAATGATGTTTTTAAAAAAACAGTCAAAATGTGCTCCACTCGGGCTGAAAACGCTTGTTTGGGACATTACATTAATGTTGACTATAAATCATAAACTAAGCATTTTTCAGCTGAAATAATGAATGTAGTCCTCTTAATTCTTGCTTTAAAGCATACGCAAACAGAAATTTCAATGTACATTGATGTTTTTAAAAAAACGGTCAAAATGTGCTCCACTCGGGCTGAAAACGCTTGTTTGGAACATTTCATTAATGTTGACTATAAATCATAAACTAAGCATTTTTCAGCTGAAATAATGAACGTAGTCCTCTTAATTCTTGCTTCTAAAGCATACGCAAGCAGAAATTTCAATGTACAATGATGTTTTTAAAAAAAACGGTCAAAATGTGCTCCACTCGGGCTGAAAACGCTTGTTTGGAACATTTCATTAATGTTGACTATAAATCGTAAACTAAGCATTTTTCAGCTGAAATAATGAATGTAGTCCTCTTAATTCTTGCTTCTAAAGCATACGCAAGCAGAAATTTCAATGTACAATGATGTTTTTAAAAAAAACAGTCAAAATGTGCTCCACTCGGGCTGAAAACGCTGTTGGGGACATTTCATTATTGTTGACTATAAATCATAAACTAAGCATTTTTCAGCTGAAATAATGAATGTAGTCCTCTTAATTCTTTCTTCTAAAGCATACGCAAGCAGAAATTTCAATGTACAATGATGTTTTTAAAAAAAACAGTCAAAATGTGCTCCACTCGGGCTGAAAACGCTGTTGGGGACATTTCATTAATGTTGACTATAAATCATAAACTAAGCATTTTTCAGCTGAAATAATGAATGTAGTCCTCTTAATTCTTGCTTCTAAAGCATACGCAAGCAGAAATTTCAATGTACAATGATGTTTTTAAAAAAAACAGTCAAAATGTGCTCCACTCGGGCTGAAAACGCTTGTTTGGGACATTACATTAATGTTGACTATAAATCATAAACGAAGCATTTTTCAGCTGGAATAATGAATGTAGTCCTCTTAATTCTTGCTTCTAAAGCATACGCAAGCAGAAATTTCAATGTACAATGATGTTTTTAAAAAAACAGTCAAAATGTGCTCCACTCGGGCTGAAAACGCTTGTTTGGGACATTACATTAATGTTGACTATAAATCATAAACTAAGCATTTTTCAGCTGAAATAATGAATGTAGTCCTCTTAATTCTTGCTTCTAAAGCATACGCAAACAGAAATTTCAATGTACAATGATGTTTTTAAAAAAACGGTCAAAATGTGCTCCACTCGGGCTGAAAACGCTTGTTTGGAACATTTCATTAATGTTGACTATAAATCATAAACTAAGCATTTTTCAGCTGAAATAATGAATGTAGTCCTCTTAATTCTTGCTTCTAAAGCACACGCAAGCAGAAATTTCAATGTACAATGATGTTTTTAAAAAAAACAGTCAAAATGTGCTCCACTCGGGCTGAAAACGCTGTTGGGGACATTTCATTAATGTTGACTATAAATCATAAACTAAGCATTTTTCAGCTGAAATAATGAATGTAGTCCTCTTAATTCTTGCTTCTAAAGCATACGCAAGCAGAAATTTCAATGTACAATGATGTTTTTAAAAAAATAGTCAAAATGTGCTCCACTCGGGCTGAAAACGCTGTTGGGGACATTTCATTAATGTTGACTATAAATCATAAACTAAGCATTTTTCAGCTGAAATAATGAATGTAGTCCTCTGAATTCTTGCTTCTAAAGCATACGCAAACAGAAATTTCAATGTACAATGATGTTTTTAAAAAAACGGTCAAAATGTGCTCCACTCGGGCTGAAAACGCTTGTTTGGAACATTTCATTAATGTTGACTATAAATCATTAAGCATTTTTCAGCTGAAATAATGAATGTAGTCCTCTTAATTCTTGCTTCTAAAGCATACGCAAGCAGAAATTTCAATGTACAATGATGTTTTTAAAAAAAACAGTCAAAATGTGCTCCACTCGGGCTGAAAACGCTGTTGGGGACATTTCATTAATGTTGACTATAAATCATAAACTAAGCATTTTTCAGCTGAAATAATGAATGTAGTCCTCTTAATTCTTGCTTCTAAAGCATACGCAAGCAGAAATTTCAATGTACAATGATGTTTTTAAAAAAACAGTCAAAATGTGCTCCACTCGGGCTGAAAACGCTTGTTTGGGACATTACATTAATGTTGACTATAAATCATAAACTAAGCATTTTTCAGCTGAAATAATGAATGTAGTCCTCTTAATTCTTGCTTCTAAAGCATACGCAAGCAGAAATTTCAATGTACAATGATGTTTTTAAAAAAAACAGTCAAAGTGTGCTCCACTCGGGCTGAAAACGCTGTTGGGGAAATTTCATTAATGTTGACTATAAATCATAAACTAAGCATTTTTCAGCTGAAATAATGAATGTAGTCCTCTTAATTCTTGCTTCTTAAGCATACGCAAGCAGAAATTTCAATGTACAATGATGTTTTTAAAAAAACAGTCAAAATGTGCTCCACTCGGGCTGAAAACGCTTGTTTGGGAAATTACATTAATGTTGACTATAAATCATAAACTAAGCATTTTTCAGCTGAAATAATGAATGTAGTCCTCTTAATTCTTGCTTCTAAAGCATACGCAAACAGAAATTTCAATGTACAATGATGTTTTTAAAAAAACGGTCAAAATGTGCTCCACTCGGGCTGAAAACGCTTGTTTGGAACATTTCATTAATGTTGACTATAATTCATAAACTAAGCATTTTTCAGCTGAAATAATGAATGTAGTCCTCTTAATTCTTGCTTCTAAAGCATACGCAAGCAGAAATTTCAATGTACAATGATGTTTTTAAAAAAAGTCAAAATGTGCTCCACTCGGGCTGAAAACGCTTGTTTGGGACATTACATTAATGTTGACTATAAATCATAAACTAAGCATTTTTCAGCTGAAATAATGAATGTAGTCCTCTTAATTCTTGCTTCTAAAGCATACGCAAACAGAAATTTCAATGTACAATGATGTTTTTAAAAAAACGGTCAAAATGTGCTCCACTCGGGCTGAAAACGCTTGTTTGGAACATTTCATTAATGTTGACTATAAATCATAAACTAAGCATTTTTCAGCTGAAATAATGAATGTAGTCCTCTTAATTCTTGCTTCTAAAGCACACGCAAGCAGAAATTTCAATGTACAATGATGTTTTTAAAAAAAACAGTCAAAATGTGCTCCACTCGGGCTGAAAACGCTGTTGGGGACATTTCATTAATGTTGACTATAAATCATAAACTAAGCATTTTTCAGCTGAAATAATGAATGTAGTCCTCTTAATTCTTGCTTCTAAAGCATACGCAAGCAGAAATTTCAATGTACAATGATGTTTTTAAAAAAACAGTCAAAATGTGCTCCACTCGGGCTGAAAACGCTTGTTTGGGACATTACATTAATGTTGACTATAAATCATAAACTAAGCATTTTTCAGCTGAAATAATGAATGTAGTCCTCTTAATTCTTGCTTTAAAGCATACGCAAACAGAAATTTCAATGTACATTGATGTTTTTAAAAAAACGGTCAAAATGTGCTCCACTCGGGCTGAAAACGCTTGTTTGGAACATTTCATTAATGTTGACTATAATTCATAAACTAAGCATTTTTCAGCTGAAATAATGAATGTAGTCCTCTTAATTCTTGCTTCTAAAGCATACGCAAGCAGAAATTTCAATGTACAATGATGTTTTTAAAAAAAACAGTCAAAATGTGCTCCACTCGGGCTGAAAACGCTTGTTTGGGACATTACATTAATGTTGACTATAAATCATAAACTAAGCATTTTTCAGCTGAAATAATGAATGTAGTCCTCTTAATTCTTGCTTCTAAAGCATACGCAAACAGAAATTTCAATGTACAATGATGTTTTTAAAAAAACGGTCAAAATGTGCTCCACTCGGGCTGAAAACGCTTGTTTGGGACATTACATTAATGTTGACTATAAATCATAAACGAAGCATTTTTCAGCTGAAATAATGAATGTAGTCCTCTTAATTCTTGCTTCTAAAGCATACGCAAGCAGAAATTTCAATGTACAATGATGTTTTTAAAAAAACAGTCAAAATGTGCTCCACTCGGGCTGAAAACGCTTGTTTGGGACATTACATTAATGTTGACTATAAATCATAAACTAAGCATTTTTCAGCTGAAATAATGAATGTAGTCCTCTTAATTCTTGCTTCTAAAGCATACGCAAACAGAAATTTCAATGTACAATGATGTTTTTAAAAAAACGGTCAAAATGTGCTCCACTCGGGCTGAAAACGCTTGTTTGGAACATTTCATTAATGTTGACTATAAATCATAAACTAAGCATTTTTCAGCTGAAATAATGAATGTAGTCCTCTTAATTCTTGCTTCGAAAGCATACGCAAGCAGAAATTTCAATGTACAATGATGTTTTTAAAAAAAACAGTCAAAATGTGCTCCACTCGGGCTGAAAACGCTGTTGGGGACATTTCATTAATGTTGACTATAAATCATAAACTAAGCATTTTTCAGCTGAAATAATGAATGTAGTCCTCTTAATTCTTGCTTCTTAAGCATACGCAAGCAGAAATTTCAATGTACAATGATGTTTTTAAAAAAACAGTCAAAATGTGCTCCACTCGGGCTGAAAACGCTTGTTTGGGACATTACATTAATGTTGACTATAAATCATAAACTAAGCATTTTTCAGCTGAAATAATGAATGTAGTCCTCTTAATTCTTGCTTCTAAAGCATACGCAAACAGAAATTTCAATGTACAATGATGTTTTTAAAAAAACGGTCAAAATGTGCTCCACTCGGGCTGAAAACGCTTGTTTGGGACATTACATTAATGTTGACTATAAATCATAAACGAAGCATTTTTCAGCTGAAATAATGAATGTAGTCCTCTTAATTCTTGCTTCTAAAGCATACGCAAGCAGAAATTTCAATGTACAATGATGTTTTTAAAAAAACAGTCAAAATGTGCTCCACTCGGGCTGAAAACGCTTGTTTGGGACATTACATTAATGTTGACTATAAATCATAAACTAAGCATTTTTCAGCTGAAATAATGAATGTAGTCCTCTTAATTCTTGCTTCTAAAGCATACGCAAACAGAAATTTCAATGTACAATGATGTTTTTAAAAAAACGGTCAAAATGTGCTCCACTCGGGCTGAAAACGCTTGTTTGGAACATTTCATTAATGTTGACTATAAATCATAAACTAAGCATTTTTCAGCTGAAATAATGAATGTAGTCCTCTTAATTCTTGCTTCGAAAGCATACGCAAGCAGAAATTTCAATGTACAATGATGTTTTTAAAAAAAACAGTCAAAATGTGCTCCACTCGGGCTGAAAACGCTGTTGGGGACATTTCATTAATGTTGACTATAAATCATAAACTAAGCATTTTTCAGCTGAAATAATGAATGTAGTCCTCTTAATTCTTGCTTCTTAAGCATACGCAAAAAGAAATTTCAATGTACAATGATGTTTTTAAAAAAACAGTCAAAATGTGCTCCACTCGGGCTGAAAACGCTTGTTTGGGACATTACGTTAATGTTGACTATAAATCATAAACTAAGCATTTTTCAGCTGAAATAATGAATGTAGTCCTCTTAATTCTTGCTTCTAAAGCATACGCAAACAGAAATTTCAATGTACAATGATGTTTTTAAAAAAACGGTCAAAATGTGCTCCACTCGGGCTGAAAACGCTTGTTTGGAACATTTCATTAATGTTGACTATAAATCATAAACTAAGCATTTTTCAGCTGAAATAATGAATGTAGTCCTCTTAATTCTTGCTTCGAAAGCATACGCAAGCAGAAATTTCAATGTACAATGATGTTTTTAAAAAAAACAGTCAAAATGTGCTCCACTCGGGCTGAAAACGCTGTTGGGGACATTTCATTAATGTTGACTATAAATCATAAACTAAGCATTTTTCAGCTGAAATAATGAATGTAGTCCTCTTAATTCTTGCTTCTTAAGCATACGCAAGCAGAAATTTCAATGTACAATGATGTTTTTAAAAAAACAGTCAAAATGTGCTCCACTCGGGCTGAAAACGCTTGTTTGGGACATTACATTAATGTTGACTATAAATCATAAACTAAGCATTTTTCAGCTGAAATAATGAATGTAGTCCTCTTAATTCTTGCTTCTAAAGCATACGCAAACAGAAATTTCAATGTACAATGATGTTTTTAAAAAAACGGTCAAAATGTGCTCCACTCGGGCTGAAAACGCTTGTTTGGGACATTACATTAATGTTGACTATAAATCATAAACGAAGCATTTTTCAGCTGAAATAATGAATGTAGTCCTCTTAATTCTTGCTTCTAAAGCATACGCAAGCAGAAATTTCAATGTACAATGATGTTTTTAAAAAAACAGTCAAAATGTGCTCCACTCGGGCTGAAAACGCTTGTTTGGGACATTACATTAATGTTGACTATAAATCATAAACTAAGCATTTTTCAGCTGAAATAATGAATGTAGTCCTCTTAATTCTTGCTTCTAAAGCATACGCAAACAGAAATTTCAATGTACAATGATGTTTTTAAAAAAACGGTCAAAATGTGCTCCACTCGGGCTGAAAACGCTTGTTTGGAACATTTCATTAATGTTGACTATAAATCATAAACTAAGCATTTTTCAGCTGAAATAATGAATGTAGTCCTCTTAATTCTTGCTTCGAAAGCATACGCAAGCAGAAATTTCAATGTACAATGATGTTTTTAAAAAAAACAGTCAAAATGTGCTCCACTCGGGCTGAAAACGCTGTTGGGGACATTTCATTAATGTTGACTATAAATCATAAACTAAGCATTTTTCAGCTGAAATAATGAATGTAGTCCTCTTAATTCTTGCTTCTTAAGCATACGCAAAAAGAAATTTCAATGTACAATGATGTTTTTAAAAAAACAGTCAAAATGTGCTCCACTCGGGCTGAAAACGCTTGTTTGGGACATTACATTAATGTTGACTATAAATCATAAACTAAGCATTTTTCAGCTGAAATAATGAATGTAGTCCTCTTAATTCTTGCTTCTAAAGCATACGCAAACAGAAATTTCAATGTACAATGATGTTTTTAAAAAAACGGTCAAAATGTGCTCCACTCGGGCTGAAAACGCTTGTTTGGAACATTTCATTAATGTTGACTATAATTCATAAACTAAGCATTTTTCAGCTGAAATAATGAATGTAGTCCTCTTAATTCTTGCTTCTAAAGCATACGCAAGCAGAAATTTCAATGTACAATGATGTTTTTAAAAAAAACAGTCAAAATGTGCTCCACTCGGGCTGAAAACGCTTGTTTGGGATATTACATTAATGTTGACTATAAATCATAAACGAAGCATTTTTCAGCTGGAATAATGAATGTAGTCCTCTTAATTCTTGCTTCTAAAGCATACGCAAGCAGAAATTTCAATGTACAATGATGTTTTTAAAAAAACAGTCAAAATGTGCTCCACTCGGGCTGAAAACGCTTGTTTGGGACATTACATTAATGTTGACTATAAATCATAAACTAAGCATTTTTCAGCTGAAATAATGAATGTAGTCCTCTTAATTCTTGCTTCTAAAGCATACGCAAACAGAAATTTCAATGTACAATGATGTTTTTAAAAAAACGGTCAAAATGTGCTCCACTCGGGCTGAAAACGCTTGTTTGGGACATTACATTAATGTTGACTATAAATCATAAACGAAGCATTTTTCAGCTGAAATAATGAATGTAGTCCTCTTAATTCTTGCTTCTAAAGCATACGCAAGCAGAAATTTCAATGTACAATGATGTTTTTAAAAAAACAGTCAAAATGTGCTC
Source organism: Hippichthys cyanospilos (assembly GCF_059441005.1). NCBI lineage: Eukaryota > Metazoa > Chordata > Actinopteri > Syngnathiformes > Syngnathidae > Hippichthys > Hippichthys cyanospilos. Next base: position 474,046 of record NC_142384.1, on the reverse strand, counting down.
CACTCGGGCTGAAAACGCTTGTTTGGGACATTACATTAATGTTGACTATAAATCATAAACTAAGCATTTTTCAGCTGAAATAATGAATGTAGTCCTCTTAATTCTTGCTTCTAAAGCATACGCAAACAGAAATTTCAATGTACAATGATGTTTTTAAAAAAACGGTCAAAATGTGCTCCACTCGGGCTGAAAACGCTTGTTTGGAACATTTCATTAATGTTGACTATAAATCATAAACTAAGCATTTTTCAGCTGAAATAATGAATGTAGTCCTCTTAATTCTTGCTTCGAAAGCATACGCAAGCAGAAATTTCAATGTACAATGATGTTTTTAAAAAAAACAGTCAAAATGTGCTCCACTCGGGCTGAAAACGCTGTTGGGGACATTTCATTAATGTTGACTATAAATCATAAACTAAGCATTTTTCAGCTGAAATAATGAATGTAGTCCTCTTAATTCTTGCTTCTTAAGCATACGCAAGCAGAAATTTCAATGTACAATGATGTTTTTAAAAAAACAGTCAAAATGTGCTCCACTCGGGCTGAAAACGCTTGTTTGGGACATTACATTAATGTTGACTATAAATCATAAACTTAGCATTTTTCAGCTGAAATAATGAATGTAGTCCTCTTAATTCTTGCTTCTAAAGCATACGCAAACAGAAATTTCAATGTACAATGATGTTTTTAAAAAAACGGTCAAAATGTGCTCCACTCGGGCTGAAAACGCTTGTTTGGAACATTTCATTAATGTTGACTATAATTCATAAACTAAGCATTTTTCAGCTGAAATAATGAATGTAGTCCTCTTAATTCTTGCTTCTAAAGCATACGCAAGCAGAAATTTCAATGTACAATGATGTTTTTAAAAAAAACAGTCAAAATGTGCTCCACTCGGGCTGAAAACGCTTGTTTGGGATATTACATTAATGTTGACTATAAATCATAAACGAAGCATTTTTCAGCTGGAATAATGAATGTAGTCCTCTTAATTCTTGCTTCTAAAGCATACGCAAGCAGAAATTTCAATGTACAATGATGTTTTTAAAAAAACAGTCAAAATGTGCTCCACTCGGGCTGAAAACGCTTGTTTGGGACATTACATTAATGTTGACTATAAATCATAAACTAAGCATTTTTCAGCTGAAATAATGAATGTAGTCCTCTTAATTCTTGCTTCTAAAGCATACGCAAACAGAAATTTCAATGTACAATGATGTTTTTAAAAAAACGGTCAAAATGTGCTCCACTCGGGCTGAAAACGCTTGTTTGGGACATTACATTAATGTTGATTATAAATCATAAACGAAGCATTTTTCAGCTGAAATAATGAATGTAGTCCTCTTAATTCTTGCTTCTAAAGCATACGCAAGCAGAAATTTCAATGTACAATGATGTTTTTAAAAAAACAGTCAAAATGTGCTCCACTCGGGCTGAAAACGCTTGTTTGGGACATTACATTAATGTTGACTATAAATCATAAACTAAGCATTTTTCAGCTGAAATAATGAATGTAGTCCTCTTAATTCTTGCTTCTAAAGCATACGCAAACAGAAATTTCAATGTACAATGATGTTTTTAAAAAAACGGTCAAAATGTGCTCCACTCGGGCTGAAAACGCTTGTTTGGAACATTTCATTAATGTTGACTATAAATCATAAACTAAGCATTTTTCAGCTGAAATAATGAATGTAGTCCTCTTAATTCTTGCTTCTAAAGCACACGCAAGCAGAAATTTCAATGTACAATGATGTTTTTAAAAAAAACAGTCAAAATGTGCTCCACTCGGGCTGAAAACGCTGTTGGGGACATTTCATTAATGTTGACTATAAATCATAAACTAAGCATTTTTCAGCTGAAATAATGAATGTAGTCCTCTTAATTCTTGCTTCTAAAGCATACGCAAGCAGAAATTTCAATGTACAATGATGTTTTTAAAAAAATAGTCAAAATGTGCTCCACTCGGGCTGAAAACGCTGTTGGGGACATTTCATTAATGTTGACTATAAATCATAAACTAAGCATTTTTCAGCTGAAATAATGAATGTAGTCCTCTGAATTCTTGCTTCTAAAGCATACGCAAACAGAAATTTCAATGTACAATGATGTTTTTAAAAAAACGGTCAAAATGTGCTCCACTCGGGCTGAAAACGCTTGTTTGGAACATTTCATTAATGTTGACTATAAATCATAAACTAAGCATTTTTCAGCTGAAATAATGAATGTAGTCCTCTTAATTCTTGCTTCTAAAGCATACGCAAGCAGAAATTTCAATGTACAATGATGTTTTTAAAAAAAACAGTCAAAATGTGCTCCACTCGGGCTGAAAACGCTGTTGGGGACATTTCATTAATGTTGACTATAAATCATAAACTAAGCATTTTTCAGCTGAAATAATGAATGTAGTCCTCTTAATTCTTGCTTCTTAAGCATACGCAAGCAGAAATTTCAATGTACAATGATGTTTTTAAAAAAACAGTCAAAATGTGCTCCACTCGGGCTGAAAACGCTTGTTTGGGACATTACATTAATGTTGACTATAAATCATAAACTAAGCATTTTTCAGCTGAAATAATGAATGTAGTCCTCTTAATTCTTGCTTCTAAAGCATACGCAAACAGAAATTTCAATGTACAATGATGTTTTTAAAAAAACGGTCAAAATGTGCTCCACTCGGGCTGAAAACGCTTGTTTGGAACATTTCATTAATGTTGACTATAATTCATAAACTAAGCATTTTTCAGCTGAAATAATGAATGTAGTCCTCTTAATTCTTGCTTCTAAAGCATACGCAAGCAGAAATTTCAATGTACAATGATGTTTTTAAAAAAAGTCAAAATGTGCTCCACTCGGGCTGAAAACGCTTGTTTGGGACATTACATTAATGTTGACTATAAATCATAAACTAAGCATTTTTCAGCTGAAATAATGAATGTAGTCCTCTTAATTCTTGCTTCTAAAGCATACGCAAACAGAAATTTCAATGTACAATGATGTTTTTAAAAAAACGGTCAAAATGTGCTCCACTCGGGCTGAAAACGCTTGTTTGGAACATTTCATTAATGTTGACTATAAATCATAAACTAAGCATTTTTCAGCTGAAATAATGAATGTAGTCCTCTTAATTCTTGCTTCTAAAGCACACGCAAGCAGAAATTTCAATGTACAATGATGTTTTTAAAAAAAACAGTCAAAATGTGCTCCACTCGGGCTGAAAACGCTGTTGGGGACATTTCATTAATGTTGACTATAAATCATAAACTAAGCATTTTTCAGCTGAAATAATGAATGTAGTCCTCTTAATTCTTGCTTTAAAGCATACGCAAACAGAAATTTCAATGTACATTGATGTTTTTAAAAAAACGGTCAAAATGTGCTCCACTCGGGCTGAAAACGCTTGTTTGGAACATTTCATTAATGTTGACTATAAATCATAAACTAAGCATTTTTCAGCTGAAATAATGAACGTAGTCCTCTTAATTCTTGCTTCTAAAGCATACGCAAGCAGAAATTTCAATGTACAATGATGTTTTTAAAAAAACGGTCAAAATGTGCTCCACTCGGGCTGAAAACGCTTGTTTGGAACATTTCATTAATGTTGACTATAAATCGTAAACTAAGCATTTTTCAGCTGAAATAATGAATGTAGTCCTCTTAATTCTTGCTTCTAAAGCATACGCAAGCAGAAATTTCAATGTACAATGATGTTTTTAAAAAAAACAGTCAAAATGTGCTCCACTCGGGCTGAAAACGCTGTTGGGGACATTTCATTATTGTTGACTATAAATCATAAACTAAGCATTTTTCAGCTGAAATAATGAATGTAGTCCTCTTAATTCTTGCTTCTAAAGCATACGCAAGCAGAAATTTCAATGTACAATGATGTTTTTAAAAAAACAGTCAAAATGTGCTCCACTCGGGCTGAAAACGCTGTTGGGGACATTTCATTAATGTTGACTATAAATCATAAACTAAGCATTTTTCAGCTGAAATAATGAATGTAGTCCTCTTAATTCTTGCTTCTAAAGCATACGCAAGCAGAAATTTCAATGTACAATGATGTTTTTAAAAAAACAGTCAAAATGTGCTCCACTCGGGCTGAAAACGCTTGTTTGGGACATTACATTAATGTTGACTATAAATCATAAACTAAGCATTTTTCAGCTGAAATAATGAATGTAGTCCTCTTAATTCTTGCTTCTAAAGCATACGCAAACAGAAATTTCAATGTACAATGATGTTTTTAAAAAAACGGTCAAAATGTGCTCCACTCGGGCTGAAAACGCTTGTTTGGAACATTTCATTAATGTTGACTATAAATCATAAACTAAGCATTTTTCAGCTGAAATAATGAATGTAGTCCTCTTAATTCTTGCTTCTAAAGCATACGCAAACAGAAATTTCAATGTACAATGATGTTTTTAAAAAAACGGTCAAAATGTGCTCCACTCGGGCTGAAAACGCTTGTTTGGAACATTTCATTAATGTTGACTATAAATCATAAACTAAGCATTTTTCAGCTGAAATAATGAATGTAGTCCTCTTAATTCTTGCTTCGAAAGCATACGCAAGCAGAAATTTCAATGTACAATGATGTTTTTAAAAAAAACAGTCAAAATGTGCTCCACTCGGGCTGAAAACGCTGTTGGGGACATTTCATTAATGTTGACTATAAATCATAAACTAAGCATTTTTCAGCTGAAATAATGAATGTAGTCCTCTTAATTCTTGCTTCTACAGCATACGCAAGCAGAAATTTCAATGTACAATGATGTTTTTAAAAAAACGGTCAAAATGTGCTCCACTCGGGCTGAAAACGCTTGTTTGGAACATTTCATTAATGTTGACTATAAATCATAAACTAAGCATTTTTCAGCTGAAATAATGAATGTAGTCCTCTTAATTCTTGCTTCTAAAGCATACGCAAGCAGAAATTTCAATGTACAATGATGTTTTCAAAAAAACAGTCAAAATGTGCTCCACTCGGGCTGAAAACGCTTGTTTGGGACATTACATTAATGTTGACTATAAATCATAAACTAAGCATTTTTCAGCTGAAATAATGAATGTAGTCCTCTTAATTCTTGCTTCTAAAGCATACGCAAGCAGAAATTTCAATGTACAATGATGTTTTTAAAAAAAACAGTCAAAATGTGCTCCACTCGGGCTGAAAACGCTGTTGGGGACATTTCATTAATGTTGACTATAAATCAAAAACTAAGCATTTTTCAGCTGAAATAATGAATGTAGTCCTCTTAATTCTTGCTTCTACAGCATACGCAAGCAGAAATTTCAATGTACAATGATGTTTTTAAAAAAACGGTCAAAATGTGCTCCACTCGGGCTGAAAACGCTTGTTTGGAACATTTCATTAATGTTGACTATAAATCATAAACTAAGCATTTTTCAGCTGAAATAATGAATGTAGTCCTCTTAATTCTTGCTTCTAAAGCATACGCAAGCAGAAATTTCAATGTACAATGATGTTTTCAAAAAAACAGTCAAAATGTGCTCCACTCGGGCTGAAAACGCTTGTTTGGGACGTTACATTAATGTTGACTATAAATCATAAACTAAGCATTTTTCAGCTGAAATAATGAATGTAGTCCTCTTAATTCTTGCTTCTAAAGCATACGCAAGCAGAAATTTCAATGTACAATGATGTTTTCAAAAAAACAGTCAAAATGTGCTCCACTCGGGCTGAAAACGCTTGTTTGGGACATTACATTAATGTTGACTATAAATCATAAACTAAGCATTTTTCAGCTGAAATAATGAATGTAGTCCTCTTGATTCTTGCTTCTACAGCATACGCAAGCAGAAATTTCAATGTACAATGATGTTTTTAAAAAAACGGTCAAAATGTGCTCCACTCGGGCTGAAAACGCTTGTTTGGAACATTTCATTAATGTTGACTATAAATCATAAACTAAGCATTTTTCAGCTGAAATAATGAATGTAGTCCTCTTAATTCTTGCTTCTAAAGCACACGCAAGCAGAAATTTCAATGTACAATGATGTTTTTAAAAAAAACAGTCAAAATGTGCTCCACTCGGGCTGAAAACGCTGTTGGGGACATTTCATTAATGTTGACTATAAATCATAAACTAAGCATTTTTCAGCTGAAATAATGAATGTAGTCCTCTTAATTCTTGCTTTAAAGCATACGCAAACAGAAATTTCAATGTACATTGATGTTTTTAAAAAAACGGTCAAAATGTGCTCCACTCGGGCTGAAAACGCTTGTTTGGAACATTTCATTAATGTTGACTATAAATCATAAACTAAGCATTTTTCAGCTGAAATAATGAACGTAGTCCTCTTAATTCTTGCTTCTAAAGCATACGCAAGCAGAAATTTCAATGTACAATGATGTTTTTAAAAAAACGGTCAAAATGTGCTCCACTCGGGCTGAAAACGCTTGTTTGGAACATTTCATTAATGTTGACTATAAATCGTAAACTAAGCATTTTTCAGCTGAAATAATGAATGTAGTCCTCTTAATTCTTGCTTCTAAAGCATACGCAAGCAGAAATTTCAATGTACAATGATGTTTTTAAAAAAAACAGTCAAAATGTGCTCCACTCGGGCTGAAAACGCTGTTGGGGACATTTCATTATTGTTGACTATAAATCATAAACTAAGCATTTTTCAGCTGAAATAATGAATGTAGTCCTCTTAATTCTTGCTTCTAAAGCATACGCAAGCAGAAATTTCAATGTACAATGATGTTTTTAAAAAAACAGTCAAAATGTGCTCCACTCGGGCTGAAAACGCTGTTGGGGACATTTCATTAATGTTGACTATAAATCATAAACTAAGCATTTTTCAGCTGAAATAATGAATGTAGTCCTCTTAATTCTTGCTTCTAAAGCATACGCAAGCAGAAATTTCAATGTACAATGATGTTTTTAAAAAAACAGTCAAAATGTGCTCCACTCGGGCTGAAAACGCTTGTTTGGGACATTACATTAATGTTGACTATAAATCATAAACTAAGCATTTTTCAGCTGAAATAATGAATGTAGTCCTCTTAATTCTTGCTTCTAAAGCATACGCAAACAGAAATTTCAATGTACAATGATGTTTTTAAAAAAACGGTCAAAATGTGCTCCACTCGGGCTGAAAACGCTTGTTTGGAACATTTCATTAATGTTGACTATAAATCATAAACTAAGCATTTTTCAGCTGAAATAATGAATGTAGTCCTCTTAATTCTTGCTTCTAAAGCATACGCAAACAGAAATTTCAATGTACAATGATGTTTTTAAAAAAACGGTCAAAATGTGCTCCACTCGGGCTGAAAACGCTTGTTTGGAACATTTCATTAATGTTGACTATAAATCATAAACTAAGCATTTTTCAGCTGAAATAATGAATGTAGTCCTCTTAATTCTTGCTTCGAAAGCATACGCAAGCAGAAATTTCAATGTACAATGATGTTTTTAAAAAAAACAGTCAAAATGTGCTCCACTCGGGCTGAAAACGCTGTTGGGGACATTTCATTAATGTTGACTATAAATCATAAACTAAGCATTTTTCAGCTGAAATAATGAATGTAGTCCTCTTAATTCTTGCTTCTACAGCATACGCAAGCAGAAATTTCAATGTACAATGATGTTTTTAAAAAAACGGTCAAAATGTGCTCCACTCGGGCTGAAAACGCTTGTTTGGAACATTTCATTAATGTTGACTATAAATCATAAACTAAGCATTTTTCAGCTGAAATAATGAATGTAGTCCTCTTAATTCTTGCTTCTAAAGCATACGCAAGCAGAAATTTCAATGTACAATGATGTTTTCAAAAAAACAGTCAAAATGTGCTCCACTCGGGCTGAAAACGCTTGTTTGGGACATTACATTAATGTTGACTATAAATCATAAACTAAGCATTTTTCAGCTGAAATAATGAATGTAGTCCTCTTAATTCTTGCTTCTAAAGCATACGCAAGCAGAAATTTCAATGTACAATGATGTTTTTAAAAAAAACAGTCAAAATGTGCTCCACTCGGGCTGAAAACGCTGTTGGGGACATTTCATTAATGTTGACTATAAATCAAAAACTAAGCATTTTTCAGCTGAAATAATGAATGTAGTCCTCTTAATTCTTGCTTCTACAGCATACGCAAGCAGAAATTTCAATGTACAATGATGTTTTTAAAAAAACGGTCAAAATGTGCTCCACTCGGGCTGAAAACGCTTGTTTGGAACATTTCATTAATGTTGACTATAAATCATAAACTAAGCATTTTTCAGCTGAAATAATGAATGTAGTCCTCTTAATTCTTGCTTCTAAAGCATACGCAAGCAGAAATTTCAATGTACAATGATGTTTTCAAAAAAACAGTCAAAATGTGCTCCACTCGGGCTGAAAACGCTTGTTTGGGACGTTACATTAATGTTGACTATAAATCATAAACTAAGCATTTTTCAGCTGAAATAATGAATGTAGTCCTCTTAATTCTTGCTTCTAAAGCATACGCAAGCAGAAATTTCAATGTACAATGATGTTTTCAAAAAAACAGTCAAAATGTGCTCCACTCGGGCTGAAAACGCTTGTTTGGGACATTACATTAATGTTGACTATAAATCATAAACTAAGCATTTTTCAGCTGAAATAATGAATGTAGTCCTCTTGATTCTTGCTTCTACAGCATACGCAAGCAGAAATTTCAATGTACAATGATGTTTTTAAAAAAACGGTCAAAATGTGCTCCACTCGGGCTGAAAACGCTTGTTTGGAACATTTCATTAATGTTGACTATAAATCATAAACTAAGCATTTTTCAGCTGAAATAATGAATGTAGTCCTCTTAATTCTTGCTTCTAAAGCATACGCAAGCAGAAATTTCAATGTACAATGATGTTTTCAAAAAAACAGTCAAAATGTGCTCCACTCGGGCTGAAAACGCTTGTTTGGGACATTACATTAATGTTGACTATAAATCATAAACTAAGCATTTTTCAGCTGAAATAATGAATGTAGTCCTCTTAATTCTTGCTTCTAAAGCATACGCAAACAGAAATTTCAATGTACAATGATGTTTTTAAAAAAACGGTCAAAATGTGCTCCACTCGGGCTGAAAACGCTTGTTTGGAACATTTCATTAATGTTGACTATAAATCATAAACTAAGCATTTTTCAGCTGAAATAATGAATGTAGTCCTCTTAATTCTTGCTTCTAAAGCATACGCAAGCAGAAATTTCAATGTACAATGATGTTTTTAAAAAAAACAGTCAAAATGTGCTCCACTCGGGCTGAAAACGCTGTTGGGGACATTTCATTAATGTTGACTATAAATCAAAAACTAAGCATTTTTCAGCTGAAATAATGAATGTAGTCCTCTTAATTCTTGCTTCTAAAGCATACGCAAGCAGAAATTTCAATGTACAATGATGTTTTTAAAAAAAACAGTCAAAATGTGCTCCACTCGGGCTGAAAACGCTGTTGGGGACATTTCATTAATGTTGACTATAAATCAAAAACTAAGCATTTTTCAGCTGAAATAATGAATGTAGTCCTCTTAATTCTTGCTTCTAAAGCATACGCAAGCAGAAATTTCAATGTACAATGATGTTTTTAAAAAAACAGTCAAAATGTGCTCCACTCAGGCTGAAAACGCTGTTGGGGACATTTCATTAATGTTGACTATAAATCATAAACTAAGCATTTTTCAGCTGAAATAATGAATGTAGTCCTCTTAATTCTTGCTTCTAAAGCATACGCAAGCAGAAATTTCAATGTACAATGATGTTTTCAAAAAAACAGTCAAAATGTGCTCCACTCGGGCTGAAAACGCTTGTTTGGGACATTACATTAATGTTGACTATAAATCATAAACTAAGCATTTTTCAGCTGAAATAATGAATGTAGTCCTCTTAATTCTTGCTTCTACAGCATACGCAAGCAGAAATTTCAATGTACAATGATGTTTTTAAAAAAACGGTCAAAATGTGCTCCACTCGGGCTGAAAACGCTTGTTTGGAACATTTAATTAATGCTGACTATAAATCATAAACTAAGCATTTTTCAGCTGAAATAATGAATGCAGTCCTCTTAATTCTTGCTTCTAAAGCATACGCAAGCAGAAATTTCAATGTACAATGATGTTTTTAAAAAAACAGTCAAAATGTGCTCCACTCGGGCTGAAAACGCTTGTTTGGGACATTACATTAATGTTGACTATAAATCATAAACTAAGCATTTTTCAGCTGAAATAATGAATGTAGTCCTCTTAATTCTTGCTTCTAAAGCATACGCAAACAGAAATTTCAATGTACAATGATGTTTTTAAAAAAACGGTCAAAATGTGCTCCACTCGGGCTGAAAACGCTTGTTTGGAACATTTCATTAATGTTGACTATAATTCATAAACTAAGCATTTTTCAGCTGAAATAATGAATGTAGTCCTCTTAATTCTTGCTTCTAAAGCATACGCAAGCAGAAATTTCAATGTACAATGATGTTTTTAAAAAAACAGTCAAAATGTGCTCCACTCGGGCTGAAAACGCTTGTTTGGGACATTACATTAATGTTGACTATAAATCATAAACTAAGCATTTTTCAGCTGAAATAATGAATGTAGTCCTCTTAATTCTTGCTTCTAAAGCATACGCAAGCAGAAATTTCAATGTACAATGATGTTTTTAAAAAAAACAGTCAAAATGTGCTCCACTCGGGCTGAAAACGCTGTTGGGGACATTTCATTAATGTTGACTATAAATCAAAAACTAAGCATTTTTCAGCTGAAATAATGAATGTAGTCCTCTTAATTCTTGCTTCTACAGCATACGCAAGCAGAAATTTCAATGTACAATGATGTTTTTAAAAAAACGGTCAAAATGTGCTCCACTCGGGCTGAAAACGCTTGTTTGGAACATTTCATTAATGTTGACTATAAATCATAAACTAAGCATTTTTCAGCTGAAATAATGAATGTAGTCCTCTTAATTCTTGCTTCTAAAGCATACGCAAGCAGAAATTTCAATGTACAATGATGTTTTCAAAAAAACAGTCAAAATGTGCTCCACTCGGGCTGAAAACGCTTGTTTGGGACGTTACATTAATGTTGACTATAAATCATAAACTAAGCATTTTTCAGCTGAAATAATGAATGTAGTCCTCTTGATTCTTGCTTCTACAGCATACGCAAGCAGAAATTTCAATGTACAATGATGTTTTTAAAAAAACGGTCAAAATGTGCTCCACTCGGGCTGAAAACGCTTGTTTGGGACATTACATTAATGTTGACTATAAATCATAAACGAAGCATTTTTCAGCTGAAATAATGAATGTAGTCCTCTTAATTCTTGCTTCTAAAGCATACGCAAGCAGAAATTTCAATGTACAATGATGTTTTTAAAAAAACGGTCAAAATGTGCTCCACTCGGGCTGAAAACGCTTGTTTGGAACATTTCATTAATGTTGACTATAAATCATAAACTAAGCATTTTTCAGCTGAAATAATGAATGTAGTCCTCTTAATTCTTGCTTCTAAAGCATACGCAAACAGAAATTTCAATGTACAATGATGTTTTTAAAAAAACGGTCAAAATGTGCTCCACTCGGGCTGAAAACGCTTGTTTGGAACATTTCATTAATGTTGACTATAATTCATAAACTAAGCATTTTTCAGCTGAAATAATGAATGTAGTCCTCTTAATTCTTGCTTCTAAAGCATACGCAAGCAGAAATTTCAATGTACAATGATGTTTTTAAAAAAACAGTCAAAATGTGCTCCACTCGGGCTGAAAACGCTTGTTTGGGACATTACATTAATGTTGACTATAAATCATAAACTAAGCATTTTTCAGCTGAAATAATGAATGTAGTCCTCTTAATTCTTGCTTCTAAAGCATACGCAAGCAGAAATTTCAATGTACAATGATGTTTTTAAAAAAAACAGTCAAAATGTGCTCCACTCGGGCTGAAAACGCTGTTGGGGACATTTCATTAATGTTGACTATAAATCAAAAACTAAGCATTTTTCAGCTGAAATAATGAATGTAGTCCTCTTAATTCTTGCTTCTACAGCATACGCAAGCAGAAATTTCAATGTACAATGATGTTTTTAAAAAAACGGTCAAAATGTGCTCCACTCGGGCTGAAAACGCTTGTTTGGAACATTTCATTAATGTTGACTATAAATCATAAACTAAGCATTTTTCAGCTGAAATAATGAATGTAGTCCTCTTAATTCTTGCTTCTAAAGCATACGCAAGCAGAAATTTCAATGTACAATGATGTTTTCAAAAAAACAGTCAAAATGTGCTCCACTCGGGCTGAAAACGCTTGTTTGGGACGTTACATTAATGTTGACTATAAATCATAAACTAAGCATTTTTCAGCTGAAATAATGAATGTAGTCCTCTTGATTCTTGCTTCTACAGCATACGCAAGCAGAAATTTCAATGTACAATGATGTTTTTAAAAAAACGGTCAAAATGTGCTCCACTCGGGCTGAAAACGCTTGTTTGGAACATTTCATTAATGTTGACTATAATTCATAAACTAAGCATTTTTCAGCTGAAATAATGAATGTAGTCCTCTTAATTCTTGCTTCTAAAGCATACGCAAGCAGAAATTTCAATGTACAATGATGTTTTTAAAAAAACAGTCAAAATGTGCTCCACTCGGGCTGAAAACGCTTGTTTGGGACATTACATTAATGTTGACTATAAATCATAAACTAAGCATTTTTCATCTGAAATAATGAATGTAGTCCTCTTAATTCTTGCTTCTACAGCATACGCAAGCAGAAATTTCAATGTACAATGATGTTTTTAAAAAAACGGTCAAAATGTGCTCCACTCGGGCTGAAAACGCTTGTTTGGAACATTTCATTAATGTTGACTATAAATCAAAAACTAAGCATTTTTCAGCTGAAATAATGAATGTAGTCCTCTTAATTCTTGCTTCTAAAGCATACGCAAGCAGAAATTTCAATGTACAATGATGTTTTTAAAAAAACAGTCAAAATGTGCTCCACTCGGGCTGAAAACGCTTGTTTGCGACATTACATTAATGTTGACTATAAATCATAAACTAAGCATTTTTCAGCTGAAATAATGAATGTAGTCCTCTTAATTCTTGCTTCTACAGCATACGCAAGCAGAAATTTCAATGTACAATGATGTTTTTAAAAAAACGGTCAAAATGTGCTCCACTCGGGCTGAAAACGCTTGTTTGGAACATTTCATTAATGTTGACTATAAATCATAAACTAAGCCTTTTTCAGCTGAAATAATGAATGTAGTCCTCTTAATTCTTGCTTCTAAAGCATACGCAAGCAGAAATTTCAATGTACAATGATGTTTTTAAAAAAAACAGTCAAAATGTGCTCCACTCGGGCTGAAAACGCTGTTGGGGACATTTCATTAATGTTGACTATAAATCAAAAACTAAGCATTTTTCAGCTGAAATAATGAATGTAGTCCTCTTAATTCTTGCTTCTAAAGCATACGCAAGCAGAAATTTCAATGTACAATGATGTTTTTAAAAAAACAGTCAAAATGTGCTCCACTCAGGCTGAAAACGCTGTTGGGGACATTTCATTAATGTTGACTATAAATCATAAACTAAGCATTTTTCAGCTGAAATAATGAATGTAGTCCTCTTAATTCTTGCTTCTAAAGCATACGCAAGCAGAAATTTCAATGTACAATGATGTTTTCAAAAAAACAGTCAAAATGTGCTCCACTCGGGCTGAAAACGCTTGTTTGGGACATTACATTAATGTTGACTATAAATCATAAACTAAGCATTTTTCAGCTGAAATAATGAATGTAGTCCTCTTAATTCTTGCTTCTACAGCATACGCTAGCAGAAATTTCAATGTACAATGATGTTTTTAAAAAAACGGTCAAAATGTGCTCCACTCGGGCTGAAAACGCTTGTTTGGAACATTTCATTAATGTTGACTATAAATCATAAACTAAGCATTTTTCAGCTGAAATAATGAATGTAGTCCTCTTAATTCTTGCTTCTAAAGCATACGCAAGCAGAAATTTCAATGTACAATGATGTTTTCAAAAAAACAGTCAAAATGTGCTCCACTCGGGCTGAAAACGCTTGTTTGGGACATTACATTAATGTTGACTATAAATCATAAACTAAGCATTTTTCAGCTGAAATAATGAATGTAGTCCTCTTAATTCTTGCTTCTAAAGCATACGCAAGCAGAAATTTCAATGTACAATGATGTTTTTAAAAAAAACAGTCAAAATGTGCTCCACTCGGGCTGAAAACGCTGTTGGGGACATTTCATTAATGTTGACTATAAATCAAAAACTAAGCATTTTTCAGCTGAAATAATGAATGTAGTCCTCTTAATTCTTGCTTCTACAGCATACGCAAGCAGAAATTTCAATGTACAATGATGTTTTTAAAAAAACGGTCAAAATGTGCTCCACTCGGGCTGAAAACGCTTGTTTGGAACATTTCATTAATGTTGACTATAAATCATAAACTAAGCATTTTTCAGCTGAAATAATGAATGTAGTCCTCTTAATTCTTGCTTCTAAAGCATACGCAAGCAGAAATTTCAATGTACAATGATGTTTTCAAAAAAACAGTCAAAATGTGCTCCACTCGGGCTGAAAACGCTTGTTTGGGACGTTACATTAATGTTGACTATAAATCATAAACTAAGCATTTTTCAGCTGAAATAATGAATGTAGTCCTCTTAATTCTTGCTTCTAAAGCATACGCAAGCAGAAATTTCAATGTACAATGATGTTTTCAAAAAAACAGTCAAAATGTGCTCCACTCGGGCTGAAAACGCTTGTTTGGGACATTACATTAATGTTGACTATAAATCATAAACTAAGCATTTTTCAGCTGAAATAATGAATGTAGTCCTCTTGATTCTTGCTTCTACAGCATACGCAAGCAGAAATTTCAATGTACAATGATGTTTTTAAAAAAACGGTCAAAATGTGCTCCACTCGGGCTGAAAACGCTTGTTTGGAACATTTCATTAATGTTGACTATAATTCATAAACTAAGCATTTTTCAGCTGAAATAATGAATGTAGTCCTCTTAATTCTTGCTTCTAAAGCATACGCAAGCAGAAATTTCAATGTACAATGATGTTTTTAAAAAAACAGTCAAAATGTGCTCCACTCGGGCTGAAAACGCTTGTTTGGGACATTACATTAATGTTGACTATAAATCATAAACTAAGCATTTTTCATCTGAAATAATGAATGTAGTCCTCTTAATTCTTGCTTCTACAGCATACGCAAGCAGAAATTTCAATGTACAATGATGTTTTTAAAAAAACGGTCAAAATGTGCTCCACTCGGGCTGAAAACGCTTGTTTGGAACATTTCATTAATGTTGACTATAAATCAAAAACTAAGCATTTTTCAGCTGAAATAATGAATGTAGTCCTCTTAATTCTTGCTTCTAAAGCATACGCAAGCAGAAATTTCAATGTACAATGATGTTTTTAAAAAAACAGTCAAAATGTGCTCCACTCAGGCTGAAAACGCTGTTGGGGACATTTCATTAATGTTGACTATAAATCATAAACTAAGCATTTTTCAGCTGAAATAATGAATGTAGTCCTCTTAATTCTTGCTTCTAAAGCATACGCAAGCAGAAATTTCAATGTACAATGATGTTTTTAAAAAAACGGTCAAAATGTGCTCCACTCGGGCTGAAAACGCTTGTTTGGGACATTACATTAATGTTGACTATAAATCATAAACTAAGCATTTTTCAGCTGAAATAATGAATGTAGTCCTCTTAATTCTTGCTTCTACAGCATACGCAAGCAGAAATTTCAATGTACAATGATGTTTTTAAAAAAACGGTCAAAATGTGCTCCACTCGGGCTGAAAACGCTTGTTTGGAACATTTCATTAATGTTGACTATAAATCATAAACTAAGCATTTTTCAGCTGAAATAATGAATGTAGTCCTCTTAATTCTTGCTTCTAAAGCATACGCAAGCAGAAATTTCAATGTACAATGATGTTTTTAAAAAAACAGTCAAAATGTGCTCCACTCGGGCTGAAAACGCTTGTTTGGGACATTTCATTAATGTTGAGTATAAATCATAAACTAAGCATTTTTCAGCTGAAATAATGAATGTAGTCCTCTTAATTCTTGCTTCTACAGCATACGCAAGCAGAAATTTCAATGTACAATGATGTTTTTAAAAAAACGGTCAAAATGTGCTCCACTCGGGCTGAAAACGCTTGTTTGGAACATTTCATTAATGTTGACTATAAATCATAAACTAAGCATTTTTCAGCTGAAATAATGAATGTAGTCCTCTTAATTCTTGCTTCTAAAGCAGACGCAAGCAGAAATTTCAATGTACAATGATGTTTTCAAAAAAACAGTCAAAATGTGCTCCACTCGGGCTGAAAACGCTTGTTTGGGACATTACATTAATGTTGACTATAAATCATAAACTAAGCATTTTTCAGCTGAAATAATGAATGTAGTCCTCTTAATTCTTGCTTCTAAAGCATACGCAAACAGAAATTTCAATGTACAATGATGTTTTTAAAAAAACGGTCAAAATGTGCTCCACTCGGGCTGAAAACGCTTGTTTGGAACATTTCATTAATGTTGACTATAATTCATAAACTAAGCATTTTTCAGCTGAAATAATGAATGTAGTCCTCTTAATTCTTGCTTCTAAAGCATACGCAAGCAGAAATTTCAATGTACAATGATGTTTTTAAAAAAACAGTCAAAATGTGCTCCACTCGGGCTGAAAACGCTTGTTTGGGACATTACATTAATGTTGACTATAAATCATAAACTAAGCATTTTTCAGCTGAAATAATGAATGTAGTCCTCTTAATTCTTGCTTCTAAAGCAGACGCAAGCAGAAATTTCAATGTACAATGATGTTTTTAAAAAAATGGTCAAAATGTGCTCCACTCGGGCTGAAAACGCTTGTTTGGAACATTTCATTAATGTTGACTATAAATCATAAACTAAGCATTTTTCAGCTGAAATAATGAATGTAGTCCTCTTAATTCTTGCTTCTAAAGCATACGCAAGCAGAAATTTCAATGTACAATGATGTTTTCAAAAAAACAGTCAAAATGTGCTCCACTCGGGCTGAAAACGCTTGTTTGGGACGTTACATTAATGTTGACTATAAATCATAAACTAAGCATTTTTCAGCTGAAATAATGAATGTAGTCCTCTTAATTCTTGCTTCTAAAGCATACGCAAGCAGAAATTTCAATGTACAATGATGTTTTCAAAAAAACAGTCAAAATGTGCTCCACTCGGGCTGAAAACGCTTGTTTGGGACATTACATTAATGTTGACTATAAATCATAAACTAAGCATTTTTCAGCTGAAATAATGAATGTAGTCCTCTTGATTCTTGCTTCTACAGCATACGCAAGCAGAAATTTCAATGTACAATGATGTTTTTAAAAAAACGGTCAAAATGTGCTCCACTCGGGCTGAAAACGCTTGTTTGGAACATTTCATTAATGTTGACTATAAATCATAAACTAAGCATTTTTCAGCTGAAATAATGAATGTAGTCCTCTTAATTCTTGCTTCTAAAGCATACGCAAGCAGAAATTTCAATGTACAATGATGTTTTCAAAAAAACAGTCAAAATGTGCTCCACTCGGGCTGAAAACGCTTGTTTGGGACATTACATTAATGTTGACTATAAATCATAAACTAAGCATTTTTCAGCTGAAATAATGAATGTAGTCCTCTTGATTCTTGCTTCTACAGCATACGCAAGCAGAAATTTCAATGTACAATGATGTTTTTAAAAAAACGGTCAAAATGTGCTCCACTCGGGCTGAAAACGCTTGTTTGGAACATTTCATTAATGTTGACTATAATTCATAAACTAAGCATTTTTCAGCTGAAATAATGAATGTAGTCCTCTTAATTCTTGCTTCTAAAGCATACGCAAGCAGAAATTTCAATGTACAATGATGTTTTTAAAAAAACAGTCAAAATGTGCTCCACTCGGGCTGAAAACGCTTGTTTGGGACATTACATTAATGTTGACTATAAATCATAAACTAAGCATTTTTCATCTGAAATAATGAATGTAGTCCTCTTAATTCTTGCTTCTACAGCATACGCAAGCAGAAATTTCAATGTACAATGATGTTTTTAAAAAAACGGTCAAAATGTGCTCCACTCGGGCTGAAAACGCTTGTTTGGAACATTTCATTAATGTTGACTATAAATCAAAAACTAAGCATTTTTCAGCTGAAATAATGAATGTAGTCCTCTTAATTCTTGCTTCTAAAGCATACGCAAGCAGAAATTTCAATGTACAATGATGTTTTTAAAAAAACACTCAAAATGTGCTCCACTCGGGCTGAAAACGCTTGTTTGCGACATTACATTAATGTTGACTATAAATCATAAACTAAGCATTTTTCAGCTGAAATAATGAATGTAGTCCTCTTAATTCTTGCTTCTACAGCATACGCAAGCAGAAATTTCAATGTACAATGATGTTTTTAAAAAAACGGTCAAAATGTGCTCCACTCGGGCTGAAAACGCTTGTTTGGAACATTTCATTAATGTTGACTATAAATCATAAACTAAGCATTTTTCAGCTGAAATAATGAATGTAGTCCTCTTAATTCTTGCTTCTACAGCATACGCAAGCAGAAATTTCAATGTACAATGATGTTTTTAAAAAAACGGTCAAAATGTGCTCCACTCGGGCTGAAAACGCTTGTTTGGAACATTTCATTAATGTTGACTATAAATCATAAACTAAGCATTTTTCAGCTGAAATAATGAATGTAGTCCTCTTAATTCTTGCTTCTAAAGCATACGCAAGCAGAAATTTCAATGTACAATGATGTTTTCAAAAAAACAGTCAAAATGTGCTCCACTCGGGCTGAAAACGCTTGTTTGGGACATTACATTAATGTTGACTATAAATCATAAACTAAGCATTTTTCAGCTGAAATAATGAATGTAGTCCTCTTAATTCTTGCTTCTAAAGCATACGCAAACAGAAATTTCAATGTACAATGATGTTTTTAAAAAAACGGTCAAAATGTGCTCCACTCGGGCTGAAAACGCTTGTTTGGAACATTTCATTAATGTTGACTATAATTCATAAACTAAGCATTTTTCAGCTGAAATAATGAATGTAGTCCTCTTAATTCTTGCTTCTAAAGCATACGCAAGCAGAAATTTCAATGTACAATGATGTTTTTAAAAAAACAGTCAAAATGTGCTCCACTCGGGCTGAAAACGCTTGTTTGGGACATTACATTAATGTTGACTATAAATCATAAACTAAGCATTTTTCAGCTGAAATAATGAATGTAGTCCTCTTAATTCTTGCTTCTAAAGCAGACGCAAGCAGAAATTTCAATGTACAATGATGTTTTTAAAAAAATGGTCAAAATGTGCTCCACTCGGGCTGAAAACGCTTGTTTGGAACATTTCATTAATGTTGACTATAAATCATAAACTAAGCATTTTTCAGCTGAAATAATGAATGTAGTCCTCTTAATTCTTGCTTCTAAAGCATACGCAAGCAGAAATTTCAATGTACAATGATGTTTTCAAAAAAACAGTCAAAATGTGCTCCACTCGGGCTGAAAACGCTTGTTTGGGACGTTACATTAATGTTGACTATAAATCATAAACTAAGCATTTTTCAGCTGAAATAATGAATGTAGTCCTCTTAATTCTTGCTTCTAAAGCATACGCAAGCAGAAATTTCAATGTACAATGATGTTTTCAAAAAAACAGTCAAAATGTGCTCCACTCGGGCTGAAAACGCTTGTTTGGGACATTACATTAATGTTGACTATAAATCATAAACTAAGCATTTTTCAGCTGAAATAATGAATGTAGTCCTCTTGATTCTTGCTTCTACAGCATACGCAAGCAGAAATTTCAATGTACAATGATGTTTTTAAAAAAACGGTCAAAATGTGCTCCACTCGGGCTGAAAACGCTTGTTTGGAACATTTCATTAATGTTGACTATAAATCATAAACTAAGCATTTTTCAGCTGAAATAATGAATGTAGTCCTCTTAATTCTTGCTTCTAAAGCATACGCAAGCAGAAATTTCAATGTACAATGATGTTTTCAAAAAAACAGTCAAAATGTGCTCCACTCGGGCTGAAAACGCTTGTTTGGGACATTACATTAATGTTGACTATAAATCATAAACTAAGCATTTTTCAGCTGAAATAATGAATGTAGTCCTCTTGATTCTTGCTTCTACAGCATACGCAAGCAGAAATTTCAATGTACAATGATGTTTTTAAAAAAACGGTCAAAATGTGCTCCACTCGGGCTGAAAACGCTTGTTTGGAACATTTCATTAATGTTGACTATAATTCATAAACTAAGCATTTTTCAGCTGAAATAATGAATGTAGTCCTCTTAATTCTTGCTTCTAAAGCATACGCAAGCAGAAATTTCAATGTACAATGATGTTTTTAAAAAAACAGTCAAAATGTGCTCCACTCGGGCTGAAAACGCTTGTTTGGGACATTACATTAATGTTGACTATAAATCATAAACTAAGCATTTTTCATCTGAAATAATGAATGTAGTCCTCTTAATTCTTGCTTCTACAGCATACGCAAGCAGAAATTTCAATGTACAATGATGTTTTTAAAAAAACGGTCAAAATGTGCTCCACTCGGGCTGAAAACGCTTGTTTGGAACATTTCATTAATGTTGACTATAAATCAAAAACTAAGCATTTTTCAGCTGAAATAATGAATGTAGTCCTCTTAATTCTTGCTTCTAAAGCATACGCAAGCAGAAATTTCAATGTACAATGATGTTTTTAAAAAAACAGTCAAAATGTGCTCCACTCGGGCTGAAAACGCTTGTTTGCGACATTACATTAATGTTGACTATAAATCATAAACTAAGCATTTTTCAGCTGAAATAATGAATGTAGTCCTCTTAATTCTTGCTTCTACAGCATACGCAAGCAGAAATTTCAATGTACAATGATGTTTTTAAAAAAACGGTCAAAATGTGCTCCACTCGGGCTGAAAACGCTTGTTTGGAACATTTCATTAATGTTGACTATAAATCATAAACTAAGCATTTTTCAGCTGAAATAATGAATGTAGTCCTCTTAATTCTTGCTTCTACAGCATACGCAAGCAGAAATTTCAATGTACAATGATGTTTTTAAAAAAACGGTCAAAATGTGCTCCACTCGGGCTGAAAACGCTTGTTTGGAACATTTCATTAATGTTGACTATAAATCATAAACTAAGCATTTTTCAGCTGAAATAATGAATGTAGTCCTCTTAATTCTTGCTTCTAAAGCATACGCAAGCAGAAATTTCAATGTACAATGATGTTTTCAAAAAAACAGTCAAAATGTGCTCCACTCGGGCTGAAAACGCTTGTTTGGGACATTACATTAATGTTGACTATAAATCATAAACTAAGCATTTTTCAGCTGAAATAATGAATGTAGTCCTCTTAATTCTTGCTTCTAAAGCATACGCAAGCAGAAATTTCAATGTACAATGATGTTTTTAAAAAAACAGTCAAAATGTGCTCCACTCAGGCTGAAAACGCTGTTGGGGACATTTCATTAATGTTGACTATAAATCATAAACTAAGCATTTTTCAGCTGAAATAATGAATGTAGTCCTCTTAATTCTTGCTTCTAAAGCATACGCAAGCAGAAATTTCAATGTACAATGATGTTTTTAAAAAAACAGTCAAAATGTGCTCCACTCGGGCTGAAAACGCTTGTTTGGGACATTACATTAATGTTGACTATAAATCATAAACTAAGCATTTTTCAGCTGAAATAATGAATGTAGTCCTCTTAATTCTTGCTTCTACAGCATACGCAAGCAGAAATTTCAATGTACAATGATGTTTTTAAAAAAACGGTCAAAATGTGCTCCACTCGGGCTGAAAACGCTTGTTTGGAACATTTCATTAATGTTGACTATAAATCATAAACTAAGCATTTTTCAGCTGAAATAATGAATGTAGTCCTCTTAATTCTTGCTTCTAAAGCATACGCAAGCAGAAATTTCAATGTACAATGATGTTTTTAAAAAAACAGTCAAAATGTGCTCCACTCGGGCTGAAAACGCTTGTTTGGGACATTTCATTAATGTTGAGTATAAATCATAAACTAAGCATTTTTCAGCTGAAATAATGAATGTAGTCCTCTTAATTCTTGCTTCTACAGCATACGCAAGCAGAAATTTCAATGTACAATGATGTTTTTAAAAAAACGGTCAAAATGTGCTCCACTCGGGCTGAAAACGCTTGTTTGGAACATTTCATTAATGTTGACTATAAATCATAAACTAAGCATTTTTCAGCTGAAATAATGAATGTAGTCCTCTTAATTCTTGCTTCTAAAGCAGACGCAAGCAGAAATTTCAATGTACAATGATGTTTTCAAAAAAACAGTCAAAATGTGCTCCACTCGGGCTGAAAACGCTTGTTTGGGACATTACATTAATGTTGACTATAAATCATAAACTAAGCATTTTTCAGCTGAAATAATGAATGTAGTCCTCTTAATTCTTGCTTCTAAAGCATACGCAAACAGAAATTTCAATGTACAATGATGTTTTTAAAAAAACGGTCAAAATGTGCTCCACTCGGGCTGAAAACGCTTGTTTGGAACATTTCATTAATGTTGACTATAATTCATAAACTAAGCATTTTTCAGCTGAAATAATGAATGTAGTCCTCTTAATTCTTGCTTCTAAAGCATACGCAAGCAGAAATTTCAATGTACAATGATGTTTTTAAAAAAACAGTCAAAATGTGCTCCACTCGGGCTGAAAACGCTTGTTTGGGACATTACATTAATGTTGACTATAAATCATAAACTAAGCATTTTTCAGCTGAAATAATGAATGTAGTCCTCTTAATTCTTGCTTCTAAAGCAGACGCAAGCAGAAATTTCAATGTACAATGATGTTTTTAAAAAAATGGTCAAAATGTGCTCCACTCGGGCTGAAAACGCTTGTTTGGAACATTTCATTAATGTTGACTATAAATCATAAACTAAGCATTTTTCAGCTGAAATAATGAATGTAGTCCTCTTAATTCTTGCTTCTAAAGCATACGCAAGCAGAAATTTCAATGTACAATGATGTTTTCAAAAAAACAGTCAAAATGTGCTCCACTCGGGCTGAAAACGCTTGTTTGGGACGTTACATTAATGTTGACTATAAATCATAAACTAAGCATTTTTCAGCTGAAATAATGAATGTAGTCCTCTTAATTCTTGCTTCTAAAGCATACGCAAGCAGAAATTTCAATGTACAATGATGTTTTCAAAAAAACAGTCAAAATGTGCTCCACTCGGGCTGAAAACGCTTGTTTGGGACATTACATTAATGTTGACTATAAATCATAAACTAAGCATTTTTCAGCTGAAATAATGAATGTAGTCCTCTTGATTCTTGCTTCTACAGCATACGCAAGCAGAAATTTCAATGTACAATGATGTTTTTAAAAAAACGGTCAAAATGTGCTCCACTCGGGCTGAAAACGCTTGTTTGGAACATTTCATTAATGTTGACTATAAATCATAAACTAAGCATTTTTCAGCTGAAATAATGAATGTAGTCCTCTTAATTCTTGCTTCTAAAGCATACGCAAGCAGAAATTTCAATGTACAATGATGTTTTCAAAAAAACAGTCAAAATGTGCTCCACTCGGGCTGAAAACGCTTGTTTGGGACATTACATTAATGTTGACTATAAATCATAAACTAAGCATTTTTCAGCTGAAATAATGAATGTAGTCCTCTTAATTCTTGCTTCTAAAGCATACGCAAACAGAAATTTCAATGTACAATGATGTTTTTAAAAAAACGGTCAAAATGTGCTCCACTCGGGCTGAAAACGCTTGTTTGGAACATTTCATTAATGTTGACTATAAATCATAAACTAAGCATTTTTCAGCTGAAATAATGAATGTAGTCCTCTTAATTCTTGCTTCTAAAGCATACGCAAGCAGAAATTTCAATGTACAATGATGTTTTTAAAAAAAACAGTCAAAATGTGCTCCACTCGGGCTGAAAACGCTGTTGGGGACATTTCATTAATGTTGACTATAAATCAAAAACTAAGCATTTTTCAGCTGAAATAATGAATGTAGTCCTCTTAATTCTTGCTTCTAAAGCATACGCAAGCAGAAATTTCAATGTACAATGATGTTTTTAAAAAAACAGTCAAAATGTGCTCCACTCAGGCTGAAAACGCTTGTTTGGAACATTTCATTAATGTTGACTATAAATCATAAACTAAGCATTTTTCAGCTGAAATAATGAATGTAGTCCTCTTAATTCTTGCTTCTAAAGCATACGCAAGCAGAAATTTCAATGTACAATGATGTTTTCAAAAAAACAGTCAAAATGTGCTCCACTCGGGCTGAAAACGCTTGTTTGGGACGTTACATTAATGTTGACTATAAATCATAAACTAAGCATTTTTCAGCTGAAATAATGAATGTAGTCCTCTTAATTCTTGCTTCTAAAGCATACGCAAGCAGAAATTTCAATGTACAATGATGTTTTCAAAAAAACAGTCAAAATGTGCTCCACTCGGGCTGAAAACGCTTGTTTGGGACATTACATTAATGTTGACTATAAATCATAAACTAAGCATTTTTCAGCTGAAATAATGAATGTAGTCCTCTTGATTCTTACTTCTACAGCATACGCAAGCAGAAATTTCAATGTACAATGATGTTTTTAAAAAAACGGTCAAAATGTGCTCCACTCGGGCTGAAAACGCTTGTTTGGAACATTTCATTAATGTTGACTATAAATCATAAACTAAGCATTTTTCAGCTGAAATAATGAATGTAGTCCTCTTAATTCTTGCTTCTAAAGCATACGCAAGCAGAAATTTCAATGTACAATGATGTTTTCAAAAAAACAGTCAAAATGTGCTCCACTCGGGCTGAAAACGCTTGTTTGGGACATTACATTAATGTTGACTATAAATCATAAACTAAGTATTTTTCAGCTGAAATAATGAATGTAGTCCTCTTAATTCTTGCTTCTAAAGCATACGCAAACAGAAATTTCAATGTACAATGATGTTTTTAAAAAAACGGTCAAAATGTGCTCCACTCGGGCTGAAAACGCTTGTTTGGGACATTACATTAATGTTGACTATAAATCATAAACTAAGCATTTTTCAGCTGAAATAATGAATGTAGTCCTCTTAATTCTTGCTTCTAAAGCATACGCAAACAGAAATTTCAATGTACAATGATGTTTTTAAAAAAACAGTCAAAATGTGCTCCACTCGGGCTGAAAACGCTTGTTTGGGACATTACATTAATGTTGACTATAAATCATAAACTAAGCATTTTTCAGCTGAAATAATGAATGTAGTCCTCTTAATTCTTGCTTCTAAAGCAGACGCAAGCAGAAATTTCAATGTACAATGATGTTTTTAAAAAAATGGTCAAAATGTGCTCCACTCGGGCTGAAAACGCTTGTTTGGAACATTTCATTAATGTTGACTATAAATCATAAACTAAGCCTTTTTCAGCTGAAATAATGAATGTAGTCCTCTTAATTCTTGCTTCTAAAGCATACGCAAGCAGAAATTTCAATGTACAATGATGTTTTTAAAAAAACAGTCAAAATGTGCTCCACTCAGGCTGAAAACGCTGTTGGGGACATTTCATTAATGTTGACTATAAATCATAAACTAAGCATTTTTCAGCTGAAATAATGAATGTAGTCCTCTTAATTCTTGCTTCTAAAGCATACGCAAGTAGAAATTTCAATGTACAATGATGTTTTCAAAAAAACAGTCAAAATGTGCTCCACTCGGGCTGAAAACGCTTGTTTGGGACATTACATTAATGTTGACTATAAATCATAAACTAAGCATTTTTCAGCTGAAATAATGAATGTAGTCCTCTTAATTCTTGCTTCTACAGCATACGCTAGCAGAAATTTCAATGTACAATGATGTTTTTAAAAAAACGGTCAAAATGTGCTCCACTCGGGCTGAAAACGCTTGTTTGGAACATTTCATTAATGTTGACTATAAATCATAAACTAAGCATTTTTCAGCTGAAATAATGAATGTAGTCCTCTTAATTCTTGCTTCTAAAGCATACGCAAGCAGAAATTTCAATGTACAATGATGTTTTCAAAAAAACAGTCAAAATGTGCTCCACTCGGGCTGAAAACGCTTGTTTGGGACATTACATTAATGTTGACTATAAATCATAAACTAAGCATTTTTCAGCTGAAATAATGAATGTAGTCCTCTTAATTCTTGCTTCTAAAGCATACGCAAGCAGAAATTTCAATGTACAATGATGTTTTTAAAAAAAACAGTCAAAATGTGCTCCACTCGGGCTGAAAACGCTGTTGGGGACATTTCATTAATGTTGACTATAAATCAAAAACTAAGCATTTTTCAGCTGAAATAATGAATGTAGTCCTCTTAATTCTTGCTTCTACAGCATACGCAAGCAGAAATTTCAATGTACAATGATGTTTTTAAAAAAACGGTCAAAATGTGCTCCACTCGGGCTGAAAACGCTTGTTTGGAACATTTCATTAATGTTGACTATAAATCATAAACTAAGCATTTTTCAGCTGAAATAATGAATGTAGTCCTCTTAATTCTTGCTTCTACAGCATACGCAAGCAGAAATTTCAATGTACAATGATGTTTTTAAAAAAACGGTCAAAATGTGCTCCACTCGGGCTGAAAACGCTTGTTTGGAACATTTCATTAATGTTGACTATAAATCATAAACTAAGCATTTTTCAGCTGAAATAATGAATGTAGTCCTCTTAATTCTTGCTTCTAAAGCATACGCAAGCAGAAATTTCAATGTACAATGATGTTTTCAAAAAAACAGTCAAAATGTGCTCCACTCGGGCTGAAAACGCTTGTTTGGGACATTACATTAATGTTGACTATAAATCATAAACTAAGCATTTTTCAGCTGAAATAATGAATGTAGTCCTCTTAATTCTTGCTTCTAAAGCATACGCAAACAGAAATTTCAATGTACAATGATGTTTTTAAAAAAACGGTCAAAATGTGCTCCACTCGGGCTGAAAACGCTTGTTTGGAACATTTCATTAATGTTGACTATAATTCATAAACTAAGCATTTTTCAGCTGAAATAATGAATGTAGTCCTCTTAATTCTTGCTTCTAAAGCATACGCAAGCAGAAATTTCAATGTACAATGATGTTTTTAAAAAAACAGTCAAAATGTGCTCCACTCGGGCTGAAAACGCTTGTTTGGGACATTACATTAATGTTGACTATAAATCATAAACTAAGCATTTTTCAGCTGAAATAATGAATGTAGTCCTCTTAATTCTTGCTTCTAAAGCAGACGCAAGCAGAAATTTCAATGTACAATGATGTTTTTAAAAAAATGGTCAAAATGTGCTCCACTCGGGCTGAAAACGCTTGTTTGGAACATTTCATTAATGTTGACTATAAATCATAAACTAAGCATTTTTCAGCTGAAATAATGAATGTAGTCCTCTTAATTCTTGCTTCTAAAGCATACGCAAGCAGAAATTTCAATGTACAATGATGTTTTCAAAAAAACAGTCAAAATGTGCTCCACTCGGGCTGAAAACGCTTGTTTGGGACGTTACATTAATGTTGACTATAAATCATAAACTAAGCATTTTTCAGCTGAAATAATGAATGTAGTCCTCTTAATTCTTGCTTCTAAAGCATACGCAAGCAGAAATTTCAATGTACAATGATGTTTTCAAAAAAACAGTCAAAATGTGCTCCACTCGGGCTGAAAACGCTTGTTTGGGACATTACATTAATGTTGACTATAAATCATAAACTAAGCATTTTTCAGCTGAAATAATGAATGTAGTCCTCTTGATTCTTGCTTCTACAGCATACGCAAGCAGAAATTTCAATGTACAATGATGTTTTTAAAAAAACGGTCAAAATGTGCTCCACTCGGGCTGAAAACGCTTGTTTGGAACATTTCATTAATGTTGACTATAAATCATAAACTAAGCATTTTTCAGCTGAAATAATGAATGTAGTCCTCTTAATTCTTGCTTCTAAAGCATACGCAAGCAGAAATTTCAATGTACAATGATGTTTTCAAAAAAACAGTCAAAATGTGCTCCACTCGGGCTGAAAACGCTTGTTTGGGACATTACATTAATGTTGACTATAAATCATAAACTAAGCATTTTTCAGCTGAAATAATGAATGTAGTCCTCTTGATTCTTGCTTCTACAGCATACGCAAGCAGAAATTTCAATGTACAATGATGTTTTTAAAAAAACGGTCAAAATGTGCTCCACTCGGGCTGAAAACGCTTGTTTGGAACATTTCATTAATGTTGACTATAATTCATAAACTAAGCATTTTTCAGCTGAAATAATGAATGTAGTCCTCTTAATTCTTGCTTCTAAAGCATACGCAAGCAGAAATTTCAATGTACAATGATGTTTTTAAAAAAACAGTCAAAATGTGCTCCACTCGGGCTGAAAACGCTTGTTTGGGACATTACATTAATGTTGACTATAAATCATAAACTAAGCATTTTTCATCTGAAATAATGAATGTAGTCCTCTTAATTCTTGCTTCTACAGCATACGCAAGCAGAAATTTCAATGTACAATGATGTTTTTAAAAAAACGGTCAAAATGTGCTCCACTCGGGCTGAAAACGCTTGTTTGGAACATTTCATTAATGTTGACTATAAATCAAAAACTAAGCATTTTTCAGCTGAAATAATGAATGTAGTCCTCTTAATTCTTGCTTCTAAAGCATACGCAAGCAGAAATTTCAATGTACAATGATGTTTTTAAAAAAACAGTCAAAATGTGCTCCACTCGGGCTGAAAACGCTTGTTTGCGACATTACATTAATGTTGACTATAAATCATAAACTAAGCATTTTTCAGCTGAAATAATGAATGTAGTCCTCTTAATTCTTGCTTCTACAGCATACGCAAGCAGAAATTTCAATGTACAATGATGTTTTTAAAAAAACGGTCAAAATGTGCTCCACTCGGGCTGAAAACGCTTGTTTGGAACATTTCATTAATGTTGACTATAAATCATAAACTAAGCATTTTTCAGCTGAAATAATGAATGTAGTCCTCTTAATTCTTGCTTCTACAGCATACGCAAGCAGAAATTTCAATGTACAATGATGTTTTTAAAAAAACGGTCAAAATGTGCTCCACTCGGGCTGAAAACGCTTGTTTGGAACATTTCATTAATGTTGACTATAAATCATAAACTAAGCATTTTTCAGCTGAAATAATGAATGTAGTCCTCTTAATTCTTGCTTCTAAAGCATACGCAAGCAGAAATTTCAATGTACAATGATGTTTTCAAAAAAACAGTCAAAATGTGCTCCACTCGGGCTGAAAACGCTTGTTTGGGACATTACATTAATGTTGACTTTAAATCATAAACTAAGCATTTTTCAGCTGAAATAATGAATGTAGTCCTCTTAATTCTTGCTTCTAAAGCATACGCAAGCAGAAATTTCAATGTACAATGATGTTTTTAAAAAAACAGTCAAAATGTGCTCCACTCAGGCTGAAAACGCTGTTGGGGACATTTCATTAAAGTTGACTATAAATCATAAACTAAGCATTTTTCAGCTGAAATAATGAATGTAGTCCTCTTAATTCTTGCTTCTAAAGCATACGCAAGCAGAAATTTCAATGTACAATGATGTTTTTAAAAAAACAGTCAAAATGTGCTCCACTCGGGCTGAAAACGCTTGTTTGGGACATTACATTAATGTTGACTATAAATCATAAACTAAGCATTTTTCAGCTGAAATAATGAATGTAGTCCTCTTAATTCTTGCTTCTACAGCATACGCAAGCAGAAATTTCAATGTACAATGATGTTTTTAAAAAAACGGTCAAAATGTGCTCCACTCGGGCTGAAAACGCTTGTTTGGAACATTTCATTAATGTTGACTATAAATCATAAACTAAGCATTTTTCAGCTGAAATAATGAATGTAGTCCTCTTAATTCTTGCTTCTACAGCATACGCAAGCAGAAATTTCAATGTACAATGATGTTTTTAAAAAAACAGTCAAAATGTGCTCCACTCGGGCTGAAAACGCTTGTTTGGGACATTTCATTAATGTTGAGTATAAATCATAAACTAAGCATTTTTCAGCTGAAATAATGAATGTAGTCCTCTTAATTCTTGCTTCTACAGCATACGCAAGCAGAAATTTCAATGTACAATGATGTTTTTAAAAAAACGGTCAAAATGTGCTCCACTCGGGCTGAAAACGCTTGTTTGGAACATTTCATTAATGTTGACTATAAATCATAAACTAAGCATTTTTCAGCTGAAATAATGAATGTAGTCCTCTTAATTCTTGCTTCTAAAGCAGACGCAAGCAGAAATTTCAATGTACAATGATGTTTTCAAAAAAACAGTCAAAATGTGCTCCACTCGGGCTGAAAACGCTTGTTTGGGACATTACATTAATGTTGACTATAAATCATAAACTAAGCATTTTTCAGCTGAAATAATGAATGTAGTCCTCTTAATTCTTGCTTCTAAAGCATACGCAAACAGAAATTTCAATGTACAATGATGTTTTTAAAAAAACGGTCAAAATGTGCTCCACTCGGGCTGAAAACGCTTGTTTGGAACATTTCATTAATGTTGACTATAATTCATAAACTAAGCATTTTTCAGCTGAAATAATGAATGTAGTCCTCTTAATTCTTGCTTCTAAAGCATACGCAAGCAGAAATTTCAATGTACAATGATGTTTTTAAAAAAACAGTCAAAATGTGCTCCACTCGGGCTGAAAACGCTTGTTTGGGACATTACATTAATGTTGACTATAAATCATAAACTAAGCATTTTTCAGCTGAAATAATGAATGTAGTCCTCTTAATTCTTGCTTCTAAAGCAGACGCAAGCAGAAATTTCAATGTACAATGATGTTTTTAAAAAAATGGTCAAAATGTGCTCCACTCGGGCTGAAAACGCTTGTTTGGAACATTTCATTAATGTTGACTATAAATCATAAACTAAGCATTTTTCAGCTGAAATAATGAATGTAGTCCTCTTAATTCTTGCTTCTAAAGCATACGCAAGCAGAAATTTCAATGTACAATGATGTTTTTAAAAAAAACAGTCAAAATGTGCTCCACTCGGGCTGAAAACGCTGTTGGGGACATTTCATTAATGTTGACTATAAATCAAAAACTAAGCATTTTTCAGCTGAAATAATGAATGTAGTCCTCTTAATTCTTGCTTCTAAAGCATACGCAAGCAGAAATTTCAATGTACAATGATGTTTTTAAAAAAAACAGTCAAAATGTGCTCCACTCGGGCTGAAAACGCTTGTTTGGGACATTACATTAATGTTGACTATAAATCATAAACTAAGCATTTTTCAGCTGAAATAATGAATGTAGTCCTCTTAATTCTTGCTTCTACAGCATACGCTAGCAGAAATTTCAATGTACAATGATGTTTTTAAAAAAACGGTCAAAATGTGCTCCACTCGGGCTGAAAACGCTTGTTTGGAACATTTCATTAATGTTGACTATAAATCATAAACTAAGCATTTTTCAGCTGAAATAATGAATGTAGTCCTCTTAATTCTTGCTTCTAAAGCATACGCAAGCAGAAATTTCAATGTACAATGATGTTTTCAAAAAAACAGTCAAAATGTGCTCCACTCGGGCTGAAAACGCTTGTTTGGGACATTACATTAATGTTGACTATAAATCATAAACTAAGCATTTTTCAGCTGAAATAATGAATGTAGTCCTCTTAATTCTTGCTTCTAAAGCATACGCAAGCAGAAATTTCAATGTACAATGATGTTTTTAAAAAAAACAGTCAAAATGTGCTCCACTCGGGCTGAAAACGCTGTTGGGGACATTTCATTAATGTTGACTATAAATCAAAAACTAAGCATTTTTCAGCTGAAATAATGAATGTAGTCCTCTTAATTCTTGCTTCTACAGCATACGCAAGCAGAAATTTCAATGTACAATGATGTTTTTAAAAAAACGGTCAAAATGTGCTCCACTCGGGCTGAAAACGCTTGTTTGGAACATTTCATTAATGTTGACTATAAATCATAAACTAAGCATTTTTCAGCTGAAATAATGAATGTAGTCCTCTTAATTCTTGCTTCTAAAGCATACGCAAGCAGAAATTTCAATGTACAATGATGTTTTCAAAAAAACAGTCAAAATGTGCTCCACTCGGGCTGAAAACGCTTGTTTGGGACGTTACATTAATGTTGACTATAAATCATAAACTAAGCATTTTTCAGCTGAAATAATGAATGTAGTCCTCTTAATTCTTGCTTCTAAAGCATACGCAAGCAGAAATTTCAATGTACAATGATGTTTTCAAAAAAACAGTCAAAATGTGCTCCACTCGGGCTGAAAACGCTTGTTTGGGACATTACATTAATGTTGACTATAAATCATAAACTAAGCATTTTTCAGCTGAAATAATGAATGTAGTCCTCTTGATTCTTGCTTCTACAGCATACGCAAGCAGAAATTTCAATGTACAATGATGTTTTTAAAAAAACGGTCAAAATGTGCTCCACTCGGGCTGAAAACGCTTGTTTGGAACATTTCATTAATGTTGACTATAATTCATAAACTAAGCATTTTTCAGCTGAAATAATGAATGTAGTCCTCTTAATTCTTGCTTCTAAAGCATACGCAAGCAGAAATTTCAATGTACAATGATGTTTTTAAAAAAACAGTCAAAATGTGCTCCACTCGGGCTGAAAACGCTTGTTTGGGACATTACATTAATGTTGACTATAAATCATAAACTAAGCATTTTTCAGCTGAAATAATGAATGTAGTCCTCTTAATTCTTGCTTCTAAAGCAGACGCAAGCAGAAATTTCAATGTACAATGATGTTTTTAAAAAAATGGTCAAAATGTGCTCCACTTTGGCTGAAAACGCTTGTTTGGAACATTTCATTAATGTTGACTATAAATCATAAACTAAGCATTTTTCAGCTGAAATAATGAATGTAGTCCTCTTAATTCTTGCTTCTAAAGCATACGCAAGCAGAAATTTCAATGTACAATGATGTTTTTAAAAAAAACAGTCAAAATGTGCTCCACTCGGGCTGAAAACGCTGTTGGGGACATTTCATTAATGTTGACTATAAATCAAAAACTAAGCATTTTTCAGCTGAAATAATGAATGTAGTCCTCTTAATTCTTGCTTCTAAAGCATACGCAAGCAGAAATTTCAATGTACAATGATGTTTTTAAAAAAACAGTCAAAATGTGCTCCACTCGGGCTGAAAACGCTTGTTTGCGACATTACATTAATGTTGACTATAAATCATAAACTAAGCATTTTTCAGCTGAAATAATGAATGTAGTCCTCTTAATTCTTGCTTCTACAGCATACGCAAGCAGAAATTTCAATGTACAATGATGTTTTTAAAAAAACGGTCAAAATGTGCTCCACTCGGGCTGAAAACGCTTGTTTGGAACATTTCATTAATGTTGACTATAAATCATAAACTAAGCCTTTTTCAGCTGAAATAATGAATGTAGTCCTCTTAATTCTTGCTTCTAAAGCATACGCAAGCAGAAATTTCAATGTACAATGATGTTTTTAAAAAAACAGTCAAAATGTGCTCCACTCAGGCTGAAAACGCTGTTGGGGACATTTCATTAATGTTGACTATAAATCATAAACTAAGCATTTTTCAGCTGAAATAATGAATGTAGTCCTCTTAATTCTTGCTTCTAAAGCATACGCAAGCAGAAATTTCAATGTACAATGATGTTTTTAAAAAAACGGTCAAAATGTGCTCCACTCGGGCTGAAAACGCTTGTTTGGAACATTTCATTAATGTTGACTATAATTCATAAACTAAGCATTTTTCAGCTGAAATAATGAATGTAGTCCTCTTAATTCTTGCTTCTAAAGCATACGCAAGCAGAAATTTCAATGTACAATGATGTTTTCAAAAAAACAGTCAAAATGTGCTCCACTCGGGCTGAAAACGCTTGTTTGGGACATTACATTAATGTTGACTATAAATCATAAACTAAGCATTTTTCAGCTGAAATAATGAATGTAGTCCTCTTGATTCTTGCTTCTACAGCATACGCAAGCAGAAATTTCAATGTACAATGATGTTTTTAAAAAAACGGTCAAAATGTGCTCCACTCGGGCTGAAAACGCTTGTTTGGAACATTTCATTAATGTTGACTATAATTCATAAACTAAGCATTTTTCAGCTGAAATAATGAATGTAGTCCTCTTAATTCTTGCTTCTAAAGCATACGCAAGCAGAAATTTCAATGTACAATGATGTTTTTAAAAAAACAGTCAAAATGTGCTCCACTCGGGCTGAAAACGCTTGTTTGGGACATTACATTAATGTTGACTATAAATCATAAACTAAGCATTTTTCAGCTGAAATAATGAATGTAGTCCTCTTAATTCTTGCTTCTAAAGCAGACGCAAGCAGAAATTTCAATGTACAATGATGTTTTTAAAAAAATGGTCAAAATGTGCTCCACTTTGGCTGAAAACGCTTGTTTGGAACATTTCATTAATGTTGACTATAAATCATAAACTAAGCATTTTTCAGCTGAAATAATGAATGTAGTCCTCTTAATTCTTGCTTCTAAAGCATACGCAAGCAGAAATTTCAATGTACAATGATGTTTTTAAAAAAAACAGTCAAAATGTGCTCCACTCGGGCTGAAAACGCTGTTGGGGACATTTCATTAATGTTGACTATAAATCAAAAACTAAGCATTTTTCAGCTGAAATAATGAATGTAGTCCTCTTAATTCTTGCTTCTAAAGCATACGCAAGCAGAAATTTCAATGTACAATGATGTTTTTAAAAAAACAGTCAAAATGTGCTCCACTCGGGCTGAAAACGCTTGTTTGCGACATTACATTAATGTTGACTATAAATCATAAACTAAGCATTTTTCAGCTGAAATAATGAATGTAGTCCTCTTAATTCTTGCTTCTACAGCATACGCAAGCAGAAATTTCAATGTACAATGATGTTTTTAAAAAAACGGTCAAAATGTGCTCCACTCGGGCTGAAAACGCTTGTTTGGAACATTTCATTAATGTTGACTATAAATCATAAACTAAGCCTTTTTCAGCTGAAATAATGAATGTAGTCCTCTTAATTCTTGCTTCTAAAGCATACGCAAGCAGAAATTTCAATGTACAATGATGTTTTTAAAAAAACAGTCAAAATGTGCTCCACTCAGGCTGAAAACGCTGTTGGGGACATTTCATTAATGTTGACTATAAATCATAAACTAAGCATTTTTCAGCTGAAATAATGAATGTAGTCCTCTTAATTCTTGCTTCTAAAGCATACGCAAGCAGAAATTTCAATGTACAATGATGTTTTCAAAAAAACAGTCAAAATGTGCTCCACTCGGGCTGAAAACGCTTGTTTGGGACATTACATTAATGTTGACTATAAATCATAAACTAAGCATTTTTCAGCTGAAATAATGAATGTAGTCCTCTTAATTCTTGCTTCTACAGCATACGCTAGCAGAAATTTCAATGTACAATGATGTTTTTAAAAAAACGGTCAAAATGTGCTCCACTCGGGCTGAAAACGCTTGTTTGGAACATTTCATTAATGTAGACTATAAATCATAAACTAAGCATTTTTCAGCTGAAATAATGAATGTAGTCCTCTTAATTCTTGCTTCTAAAGCATACGCAAGCAGAAATTTCAATGTACAATGATGTTTTCAAAAAAACAGTCAAAATGTGCTCCACTCGGGCTGAAAACGCTTGTTTGGGACATTACATTAATGTTGACTATAAATCATAAACTAAGCATTTTTCAGCTGAAATAATGAATGTAGTCCTCTTAATTCTTGCTTCTAAAGCATACGCAAGCAGAAATTTCAATGTACAATGATGTTTTTAAAAAAAACAGTCAAAATGTGCTCCACTCGGGCTGAAAACGCTGTTGGGGACATTTCATTAATGTTGACTATAAATCAAAAACTAAGCATTTTTCAGCTGAAATAATGAATGTAGTCCTCTTAATTCTTGCTTCTACAGCATACGCAAGCAGAAATTTCAATGTACAATGATGTTTTTAAAAAAACGGTCAAAATGTGCTCCACTCGGGCTGAAAACGCTTGTTTGGAACATTTCATTAATGTTGACTATAAATCATAAACTAAGCATTTTTCAGCTGAAATAATGAATGTAGTCCTCTTAATTCTTGCTTCTAAAGCATACGCAAGCAGAAATTTCAATGTACAATGATGTTTTCAAAAAAACAGTCAAAATGTGCTCCACTCGGGCTGAAAACGCTTGTTTGGGACGTTACATTAATGTTGACTATAAATCATAAACTAAGCATTTTTCAGCTGAAATAATGAATGTAGTCCTCTTAATTCTTGCTTCTAAAGCATACGCAAGCAGAAATTTCAATGTACAATGATGTTTTCAAAAAAACAGTCAAAATGTGCTCCACTCGGGCTGAAAACGCTTGTTTGGGACATTACATTAATGTTGACTATAAATCATAAACTAAGCATTTTTCAGCTGAAATAATGAATGTAGTCCTCTTGATTCTTGCTTCTACAGCATACGCAAGCAGAAATTTCAATGTACAATGATGTTTTTAAAAAAACGGTCAAAATGTGCTCCACTCGGGCTGAAAACGCTTGTTTGGAACATTTCATTAATGTTGACTATAATTCATAAACTAAGCATTTTTCAGCTGAAATAATGAATGTAGTCCTCTTAATTCTTGCTTCTAAAGCATACGCAAGCAGAAATTTCAATGTACAATGATGTTTTTAAAAAAACAGTCAAAATGTGCTCCACTCGGGCTGAAAACGCTTGTTTGGGACATTACATTAATGTTGACTATAAATCATAAACTAAGCATTTTTCAGCTGAAATAATGAATGTAGTCCTCTTAATTCTTGCTTCTAAAGCAGACGCAAGCAGAAATTTCAATGTACAATGATGTTTTTAAAAAAATGGTCAAAATGTGCTCCACTTTGGCTGAAAACGCTTGTTTGGAACATTTCATTAATGTTGACTATAAATCATAAACTAAGCATTTTTCAGCTGAAATAATGAATGTAGTCCTCTTAATTCTTGCTTCTAAAGCATACGCAAGCAGAAATTTCAATGTACAATGATGTTTTTAAAAAAAACAGTCAAAATGTGCTCCACTCGGGCTGAAAACGCTGTTGGGGACATTTCATTAATGTTGACTATAAATCAAAAACTAAGCATTTTTCAGCTGAAATAATGAATGTAGTCCTCTTAATTCTTGCTTCTAAAGCATACGCAAGCAGAAATTTCAATGTACAATGATGTTTTTAAAAAAACAGTCAAAATGTGCTCCACTCGGGCTGAAAACGCTTGTTTGCGACATTACATTAATGTTGACTATAAATCATAAACTAAGCATTTTTCAGCTGAAATAATGAATGTAGTCCTCTTAATTCTTGCTTCTACAGCATACGCAAGCAGAAATTTCAATGTACAATGATGTTTTTAAAAAAACGGTCAAAATGTGCTCCACTCGGGCTGAAAACGCTTGTTTGGAACATTTCATTAATGTTGACTATAAATCATAAACTAAGCATTTTTCAGCTGAAATAATGAATGTAGTCCTCTTAATTCTTGCTTCTACAGCATACGCAAGCAGAAATTTCAATGTACAATGATGTTTTTAAAAAAACGGTCAAAATGTGCTCCACTCGGGCTGAAAACGCTTGTTTGGAACATTTCATTAATGTTGACTATAAATCATAAACTAAGCATTTTTCAGCTGAAATAATGAATGTAGTCCTCTTAATTCTTGCTTCTAAAGCATACGCAAGCAGAAATTTCAATGTACAATGATGTTTTCAAAAAAACAGTCAAAATGTGCTCCACTCGGGCTGAAAACGCTTGTTTGGGACATTACATTAATGTTGACTATAAATCATAAACTAAGCATTTTTCAGCTGAAATAATGAATGTAGTCCTCTTAATTCTTGCTTCTAAAGCATACGCAAGCAGAAATTTCAATGTACAATGATGTTTTTAAAAAAACAGTCAAAATGTGCTCCACTCAGGCTGAAAACGCTGATGGGAAATTTCATTAAAGTTGACTATAAATCATAAACTAAGCATTTTTCAGCTGAAATAATGAATGTAGTCCTCTTAATTCTTGCTTCTAAAGCATACGCAAGCAGAAATTTCAATGTACAATGATGTTTTTAAAAAAACAGTCAAAATGTGCTCCACTCGGGCTGAAAACGCTTGTTTGGGACATTACATTAATGTTGACTATAAATCATAAACTAAGCATTTTTCAGCTGAAATAATGAATGTAGTCCTCTTAATTCTTGCTTCTACAGCATACGCAAGCAGAAATTTCAATGTACAATGATGTTTTTAAAAAAACGGTCAAAATGTGCTCCACTCGGGCTGAAAACGCTTGTTTGGAACATTTCATTAATGTTGACTATAAATCATAAACTAAGCATTTTTCAGCTGAAATAATGAATGTAGTCCTCTTAATTCTTGCTTCTACAGCATACGCAAGCAGAAATTTCAATGTACAATGATGTTTTTAAAAAAACAGTCAAAATGTGCTCCACTCGGGCTGAAAACGCTTGTTTGGGACATTTCATTAATGTTGAGTATAAATCATAAACTAAGCATTTTTCAGCTGAAATAATGAATGTAGTCCTCTTAATTCTTGCTTCTACAGCATACGCAAGCAGAAATTTCAATGTACAATGATGTTTTTAAAAAAACGGTCAAAATGTGCTCCACTCGGGCTGAAAACGCTTGTTTGGAACATTTCATTAATGTTGACTATAAATCATAAACTAAGCATTTTTCAGCTGAAATAATGAATGTAGTCCTCTTAATTCTTGCTTCTAAAGCAGACGCAAGCAGAAATTTCAATGTACAATGATGTTTTCAAAAAAACAGTCAAAATGTGCTCCACTCGGGCTGAAAACGCTTGTTTGGGACATTACATTAATGTTGACTATAAATCATAAACTAAGCATTTTTCAGCTGAAATAATGAATGTAGTCCTCTTAATTCTTGCTTCTAAAGCATACGCAAACAGAAATTTCAATGTACAATGATGTTTTTAAAAAAACGGTCAAAATGTGCTCCACTCGGGCTGAAAACGCTTGTTTGGAACATTTCATTAATGTTGACTATAATTCATAAACTAAGCATTTTTCAGCTGAAATAATGAATGTAGTCCTCTTAATTCTTGCTTCTAAAGCATACGCAAGCAGAAATTTCAATGTACAATGATGTTTTTAAAAAAACAGTCAAAATGTGCTCCACTCGGGCTGAAAACGCTTGTTTGGGACATTACATTAATGTTGACTATAAATCATAAACTAAGCATTTTTCAGCTGAAATAATGAATGTAGTCCTCTTAATTCTTGCTTCTAAAGCAGACGCAAGCAGAAATTTCAATGTACAATGATGTTTTTAAAAAAATGGTCAAAATGTGCTCCACTCGGGCTGAAAACGCTTGTTTGGAACATTTCATTAATGTTGACTATAAATCATAAACTAAGCATTTTTCAGCTGAAATAATGAATGTAGTCCTCTTAATTCTTGCTTCTAAAGCATACGCAAGCAGAAATTTCAATGTACAATGATGTTTTTAAAAAAAACAGTCAAAATGTGCTCCACTCGGGCTGAAAACGCTGTTGGGGACATTTCATTAATGTTGACTATAAATCAAAAACTAAGCATTTTTCAGCTGAAATAATGAATGTAGTCCTCTTAATTCTTGCTTCTAAAGCATACGCAAGCAGAAATTTCAATGTACAATGATGTTTTTAAAAAAAACAGTCAAAATGTGCTCCACTCGGGCTGAAAACGCTTGTTTGGGACATTACATTAATGTTGACTATAAATCATAAACTAAGCATTTTTCAGCTGAAATAATGAATGTAGTCCTCTTAATTCTTGCTTCTACAGCATACGCTAGCAGAAATTTCAATGTACAATGATGTTTTTAAAAAAACGGTCAAAATGTGCTCCACTCGGGCTGAAAACGCTTGTTTGGAACATTTCATTAATGTTGACTATAAATCATAAACTAAGCATTTTTCAGCTGAAATAATGAATGTAGTCCTCTTAATTCTTGCTTCTAAAGCATACGCAAGCAGAAATTTCAATGTACAATGATGTTTTCAAAAAAACAGTCAAAATGTGCTCCACTCGGGCTGAAAACGCTTGTTTGGGACATTACATTAATGTTGACTATAAATCATAAACTAAGCATTTTTCAGCTGAAATAATGAATGTAGTCCTCTTAATTCTTGCTTCTAAAGCATACGCAAGCAGAAATTTCAATGTACAATGATGTTTTTAAAAAAAACAGTCAAAATGTGCTCCACTCGGGCTGAAAACGCTGTTGGGGACATTTCATTAATGTTGACTATAAATCAAAAACTAAGCATTTTTCAGCTGAAATAATGAATGTAGTCCTCTTAATTCTTGCTTCTACAGCATACGCAAGCAGAAATTTCAATGTACAATGATGTTTTTAAAAAAACGGTCAAAATGTGCTCCACTCGGGCTGAAAACGCTTGTTTGGAACATTTCATTAATGTTGACTATAAATCATAAACTAAGCATTTTTCAGCTGAAATAATGAATGTAGTCCTCTTAATTCTTGCTTCTAAAGCATACGCAAGCAGAAATTTCAATGTACAATGATGTTTTCAAAAAAACAGTCAAAATGTGCTCCACTCGGGCTGAAAACGCTTGTTTGGGACGTTACATTAATGTTGACTATAAATCATAAACTAAGCATTTTTCAGCTGAAATAATGAATGTAGTCCTCTTAATTCTTGCTTCTAAAGCATACGCAAGCAGAAATTTCAATGTACAATGATGTTTTCAAAAAAACAGTCAAAATGTGCTCCACTCGGGCTGAAAACGCTTGTTTGGGACATTACATTAATGTTGACTATAAATCATAAACTAAGCATTTTTCAGCTGAAATAATGAATGTAGTCCTCTTGATTCTTGCTTCTACAGCATACGCAAGCAGAAATTTCAATGTACAATGATGTTTTTAAAAAAACGGTCAAAATGTGCTCCACTCGGGCTGAAAACGCTTGTTTGGAACATTTCATTAATGTTGACTATAATTCATAAACTAAGCATTTTTCAGCTGAAATAATGAATGTAGTCCTCTTAATTCTTGCTTCTAAAGCATACGCAAGCAGAAATTTCAATGTACAATGATGTTTTTAAAAAAACAGTCAAAATGTGCTCCACTCGGGCTGAAAACGCTTGTTTGGGACATTACATTAATGTTGACTATAAATCATAAACTAAGCATTTTTCATCTGAAATAATGAATGTAGTCCTCTTAATTCTTGCTTCTACAGCATACGCAAGCAGAAATTTCAATGTACAATGATGTTTTTAAAAAAACGGTCAAAATGTGCTCCACTCGGGCTGAAAACGCTTGTTTGGAACATTTCATTAATGTTGACTATAAATCAAAAACTAAGCATTTTTCAGCTGAAATAATGAATGTAGTCCTCTTAATTCTTGCTTCTAAAGCATACGCAAGCAGAAATTTCAATGTACAATGATGTTTTTAAAAAAACAGTCAAAATGTGCTCCACTCAGGCTGAAAACGCTGTTGGGGACATTTCATTAATGTTGACTATAAATCATAAACTAAGCATTTTTCAGCTGAAATAATGAATGTAGTCCTCTTAATTCTTGCTTCTAAAGCATACGCAAGCAGAAATTTCAATGTACAATGATGTTTTTAAAAAAACGGTCAAAATGTGCTCCACTCGGGCTGAAAACGCTTGTTTGGGACATTACATTAATGTTGACTATAAATCATAAACTAAGCATTTTTCAGCTGAAATAATGAATGTAGTCCTCTTAATTCTTGCTTCTACAGCATACGCAAGCAGAAATTTCAATGTACAATGATGTTTTTAAAAAAACGGTCAAAATGTGCTCCACTCGGGCTGAAAACGCTTGTTTGGAACATTTCATTAATGTTGACTATAAATCATAAACTAAGCATTTTTCAGCTGAAATAATGAATGTAGTCCTCTTAATTCTTGCTTCTAAAGCATACGCAAGCAGAAATTTCAATGTACAATGATGTTTTTAAAAAAACAGTCAAAATGTGCTCCACTCGGGCTGAAAACGCTTGTTTGGGACATTTCATTAATGTTGAGTATAAATCATAAACTAAGCATTTTTCAGCTGAAATAATGAATGTAGTCCTCTTAATTCTTGCTTCTACAGCATACGCAAGCAGAAATTTCAATGTACAATGATGTTTTTAAAAAAACGGTCAAAATGTGCTCCACTCGGGCTGAAAACGCTTGTTTGGAACATTTCATTAATGTTGACTATAAATCATAAACTAAGCATTTTTCAGCTGAAATAATGAATGTAGTCCTCTTAATTCTTGCTTCTAAAGCAGACGCAAGCAGAAATTTCAATGTACAATGATGTTTTCAAAAAAACAGTCAAAATGTGCTCCACTCGGGCTGAAAACGCTTGTTTGGGACATTACATTAATGTTGACTATAAATCATAAACTAAGCATTTTTCAGCTGAAATAATGAATGTAGTCCTCTTAATTCTTGCTTCTAAAGCATACGCAAACAGAAATTTCAATGTACAATGATGTTTTTAAAAAAACGGTCAAAATGTGCTCCACTCGGGCTGAAAACGCTTGTTTGGAACATTTCATTAATGTTGACTATAATTCATAAACTAAGCATTTTTCAGCTGAAATAATGAATGTAGTCCTCTTAATTCTTGCTTCTAAAGCATACGCAAGCAGAAATTTCAATGTACAATGATGTTTTTAAAAAAACAGTCAAAATGTGCTCCACTCGGGCTGAAAACGCTTGTTTGGGACATTACATTAATGTTGACTATAAATCATAAACTAAGCATTTTTCAGCTGAAATAATGAATGTAGTCCTCTTAATTCTTGCTTCTAAAGCAGACGCAAGCAGAAATTTCAATGTACAATGATGTTTTTAAAAAAATGGTCAAAATGTGCTCCACTCGGGCTGAAAACGCTTGTTTGGAACATTTCATTAATGTTGACTATAAATCATAAACTAAGCATTTTTCAGCTGAAATAATGAATGTAGTCCTCTTAATTCTTGCTTCTAAAGCATACGCAAGCAGAAATTTCAATGTACAATGATGTTTTCAAAAAAACAGTCAAAATGTGCTCCACTCGGGCTGAAAACGCTTGTTTGGGACGTTACATTAATGTTGACTATAAATCATAAACTAAGCATTTTTCAGCTGAAATAATGAATGTAGTCCTCTTAATTCTTGCTTCTAAAGCATACGCAAGCAGAAATGTCAATGTACAATGATGTTTTCAAAAAAACAGTCAAAATGTGCTCCACTCGGGCTGAAAACGCTTGTTTGGGACATTACATTAATGTTGACTATAAATCATAAACTAAGCATTTTTCAGCTGAAATAATGAATGTAGTCCTCTTGATTCTTGCTTCTACAGCATACGCAAGCAGAAATTTCAATGTACAATGATGTTTTTAAAAAAACGGTCAAAATGTGCTCCACTCGGGCTGAAAACGCTTGTTTGGAACATTTCATTAATGTTGACTATAAATCATAAACTAAGCATTTTTCAGCTGAAATAATGAATGTAGTCCTCTTAATTCTTGCTTCTAAAGCATACGCAAGCAGAAATTTCAATGTACAATGATGTTTTCAAAAAAACAGTCAAAATGTGCTCCACTCGGGCTGAAAACGCTTGTTTGGGACATTACATTAATGTTGACTATAAATCATAAACTAAGCATTTTTCAGCTGAAATAATGAATGTAGTCCTCTTGATTCTTGCTTCTACAGCATACGCAAGCAGAAATTTCAATGTACAATGATGTTTTTAAAAAAACGGTCAAAATGTGCTCCACTCGGGCTGAAAACGCTTGTTTGGAACATTTCATTAATGTTGACTATAATTCATAAACTAAGCATTTTTCAGCTGAAATAATGAATGTAGTCCTCTTAATTCTTGCTTCTAAAGCATACGCAAGCAGAAATTTCAATGTACAATGATGTTTTTAAAAAAACAGTCAAAATGTGCTCCACTCGGGCTGAAAACGCTTGTTTGGGACATTACATTAATGTTGACTATAAATCATAAACTAAGCATTTTTCATCTGAAATAATGAATGTAGTCCTCTTAATTCTTGCTTCTACAGCATACGCAAGCAGAAATTTCAATGTACAATGATGTTTTTAAAAAAACGGTCAAAATGTGCTCCACTCGGGCTGAAAACGCTTGTTTGGAACATTT
Organism: Hippichthys cyanospilos; assembly: GCF_059441005.1. NCBI lineage: Eukaryota > Metazoa > Chordata > Actinopteri > Syngnathiformes > Syngnathidae > Hippichthys > Hippichthys cyanospilos. Next base: position 429,706 of record NC_142384.1, on the reverse strand, counting down.
CATTAATGTTGACTATAAATCAAAAACTAAGCATTTTTCAGCTGAAATAATGAATGTAGTCCTCTTAATTCTTGCTTCTAAAGCATACGCAAGCAGAAATTTCAATGTACAATGATGTTTTTAAAAAAACAGTCAAAATGTGCTCCACTCAGGCTGAAAACGCTTGTTTGCGACATTACATTAATGTTGACTATAAATCATAAACTAAGCATTTTTCAGCTGAAATAATGAATGTAGTCCTCTTAATTCTTGCTTCTACAGCATACGCAAGCAGAAATTTCAATGTACAATGATGTTTTTAAAAAAACGGTCAAAATGTGCTCCACTCGGGCTGAAAACGCTTGTTTGGAACATTTCATTAATGTTGACTATAAATCATAAACTAAGCATTTTTCAGCTGAAATAATGAATGTAGTCCTCTTAATTCTTGCTTCTACAGCATACGCAAGCAGAAATTTCAATGTACAATGATGTTTTTAAAAAAACGGTCAAAATGTGCTCCACTCGGGCTGAAAACGCTTGTTTGGAACATTTCATTAATGTTGACTATAAATCATAAACTAAGCATTTTTCAGCTGAAATAATGAATGTAGTCCTCTTAATTCTTGCTTCTAAAGCATACGCAAGCAGAAATTTCAATGTACAATGATGTTTTCAAAAAAACAGTCAAAATGTGCTCCACTCGGGCTGAAAACGCTTGTTTGGGACATTACATTAATGTTGACTATAAATCATAAACTAAGCATTTTTCAGCTGAAATAATGAATGTAGTCCTCTTAATTCTTGCTTCTAAAGCATACGCAAACAGAAATTTCAATGTACAATGATGTTTTTAAAAAAACGGTCAAAATGTGCTCCACTCGGGCTGAAAACGCTTGTTTGGAACATTTCATTAATGTTGACTATAATTCATAAACTAAGCATTTTTCAGCTGAAATAATGAATGTAGTCCTCTTAATTCTTGCTTCTAAAGCATACGCAAGCAGAAATTTCAATGTACAATGATGTTTTTAAAAAAACAGTCAAAATGTGCTCCACTCGGGCTGAAAACGCTTGTTTGGGACATTACATTAATGTTGACTATAAATCATAAACTAAGCATTTTTCAGCTGAAATAATGAATGTAGTCCTCTTAATTCTTGCTTCTAAAGCAGACGCAAGCAGAAATTTCAATGTACAATGATGTTTTTAAAAAAATGGTCAAAATGTGCTCCACTCGGGCTGAAAACGCTTGTTTGGAACATTTCATTAATGTTGACTATAAATCATAAACTAAGCATTTTTCAGCTGAAATAATGAATGTAGTCCTCTTAATTCTTGCTTCTAAAGCATACGCAAGCAGAAATTTCAATGTACAATGATGTTTTCAAAAAAACAGTCAAAATGTGCTCCACTCGGGCTGAAAACGCTTGTTTGGGACGTTACATTAATGTTGACTATAAATCATAAACTAAGCATTTTTCAGCTGAAATAATGAATGTAGTCCTCTTAATTCTTGCTTCTAAAGCATACGCAAGCAGAAATTTCAATGTACAATGATGTTTTCAAAAAAACAGTCAAAATGTGCTCCACTCGGGCTGAAAACGCTTGTTTGGGACATTACATTAATGTTGACTATAAATCATAAACTAAGCATTTTTCAGCTGAAATAATGAATGTAGTCCTCTTGATTCTTGCTTCTACAGCATACGCAAGCAGAAATTTCAATGTACAATGATGTTTTTAAAAAAACGGTCAAAATGTGCTCCACTCGGGCTGAAAACGCTTGTTTGGAACATTTCATTAATGTTGACTATAAATCATAAACTAAGCATTTTTCAGCTGAAATAATGAATGTAGTCCTCTTAATTCTTGCTTCTAAAGCATACGCAAGCAGAAATTTCAATGTACAATGATGTTTTCAAAAAAACAGTCAAAATGTGCTCCACTCGGGCTGAAAACGCTTGTTTGGGACATTACATTAATGTTGACTATAAATCATAAACTAAGCATTTTTCAGCTGAAATAATGAATGTAGTCCTCTTGATTCTTGCTTCTACAGCATACGCAAGCAGAAATTTCAATGTACAATGATGTTTTTAAAAAAACGGTCAAAATGTGCTCCACTCGGGCTGAAAACGCTTGTTTGGAACATTTCATTAATGTTGACTATAATTCATAAACTAAGCATTTTTCAGCTGAAATAATGAATGTAGTCCTCTTAATTCTTGCTTCTAAAGCATACGCAAGCAGAAATTTCAATGTACAATGATGTTTTTAAAAAAACAGTCAAAATGTGCTCCACTCGGGCTGAAAACGCTTGTTTGGGACATTACATTAATGTTGACTATAAATCATAAACTAAGCATTTTTCATCTGAAATAATGAATGTAGTCCTCTTAATTCTTGCTTCTACAGCATACGCAAGCAGAAATTTCAATGTACAATGATGTTTTTAAAAAAACGGTCAAAATGTGCTCCACTCGGGCTGAAAACGCTTGTTTGGAACATTTCATTAATGTTGACTATAAATCAAAAACTAAGCATTTTTCAGCTGAAATAATGAATGTAGTCCTCTTAATTCTTGCTTCTAAAGCATACGCAAGCAGAAATTTCAATGTACAATGATGTTTTTAAAAAAACAGTCAAAATGTGCTCCACTCGGGCTGAAAACGCTTGTTTGCGACATTACATTAATGTTGACTATAAATCATAAACTAAGCATTTTTCAGCTGAAATAATGAATGTAGTCCTCTTAATTCTTGCTTCTACAGCATACGCAAGCAGAAATTTCAATGTACAATGATGTTTTTAAAAAAACGGTCAAAATGTGCTCCACTCGGGCTGAAAACGCTTGTTTGGAACATTTCATTAATGTTGACTATAAATCATAAACTAAGCATTTTTCAGCTGAAATAATGAATGTAGTCCTCTTAATTCTTGCTTCTACAGCATACGCAAGCAGAAATTTCAATGTACAATGATGTTTTTAAAAAAACGGTCAAAATGTGCTCCACTCGGGCTGAAAACGCTTGTTTGGAACATTTCATTAATGTTGACTATAAATCATAAACTAAGCATTTTTCAGCTGAAATAATGAATGTAGTCCTCTTAATTCTTGCTTCTAAAGCATACGCAAGCAGAAATTTCAATGTACAATGATGTTTTCAAAAAAACAGTCAAAATGTGCTCCACTCGGGCTGAAAACGCTTGTTTGGGACATTACATTAATGTTGACTATAAATCATAAACTAAGCATTTTTCAGCTGAAATAATGAATGTAGTCCTCTTAATTCTTGCTTCTAAAGCATACGCAAGCAGAAATTTCAATGTACAATGATGTTTTTAAAAAAACAGTCAAAATGTGCTCCACTCAGGCTGAAAACGCTGTTGGGGACATTTCATTAATGTTGACTATAAATCATAAACTAAGCATTTTTCAGCTGAAATAATGAATGTAGTCCTCTTAATTCTTGCTTCTAAAGCATACGCAAGCAGAAATTTCAATGTACAATGATGTTTTTAAAAAAACAGTCAAAATGTGCTCCACTCGGGCTGAAAACGCTTGTTTGGGACATTACATTAATGTTGACTATAAATCATAAACTAAGCATTTTTCAGCTGAAATAATGAATGTAGTCCTCTTAATTCTTGCTTCTACAGCATACGCAAGCAGAAATTTCAATGTACAATGATGTTTTTAAAAAAACGGTCAAAATGTGCTCCACTCGGGCTGAAAACGCTTGTTTGGAACATTTCATTAATGTTGACTATAAATCATAAACTAAGCATTTTTCAGCTGAAATAATGAATGTAGTCCTCTTAATTCTTGCTTCTAAAGCATACGCAAGCAGAAATTTCAATGTACAATGATGTTTTTAAAAAAACAGTCAAAATGTGCTCCACTCGGGCTGAAAACGCTTGTTTGGGACATTTCATTAATGTTGAGTATAAATCATAAACTAAGCATTTTTCAGCTGAAATAATGAATGTAGTCCTCTTAATTCTTGCTTCTACAGCATACGCAAGCAGAAATTTCAATGTACAATGATGTTTTTAAAAAAACGGTCAAAATGTGCTCCACTCGGGCTGAAAACGCTTGTTTGGAACATTTCATTAATGTTGACTATAAATCATAAACTAAGCATTTTTCAGCTGAAATAATGAATGTAGTCCTCTTAATTCTTGCTTCTAAAGCAGACGCAAGCAGAAATTTCAATGTACAATGATGTTTTCAAAAAAACAGTCAAAATGTGCTCCACTCGGGCTGAAAACGCTTGTTTGGGACATTACATTAATGTTGACTATAAATCATAAACTAAGCATTTTTCAGCTGAAATAATGAATGTAGTCCTCTTAATTCTTGCTTCTAAAGCATACGCAAACAGAAATTTCAATGTACAATGATGTTTTTAAAAAAACGGTCAAAATGTGCTCCACTCGGGCTGAAAACGCTTGTTTGGAACATTTCATTAATGTTGACTATAATTCATAAACTAAGCATTTTTCAGCTGAAATAATGAATGTAGTCCTCTTAATTCTTGCTTCTAAAGCATACGCAAGCAGAAATTTCAATGTACAATGATGTTTTTAAAAAAACAGTCAAAATGTGCTCCACTCGGGCTGAAAACGCTTGTTTGGGACATTACATTAATGTTGACTATAAATCATAAACTAAGCATTTTTCAGCTGAAATAATGAATGTAGTCCTCTTAATTCTTGCTTCTAAAGCAGACGCAAGCAGAAATTTCAATGTACAATGATGTTTTTAAAAAAATGGTCAAAATGTGCTCCACTCGGGCTGAAAACGCTTGTTTGGAACATTTCATTAATGTTGACTATAAATCATAAACTAAGCATTTTTCAGCTGAAATAATGAATGTAGTCCTCTTAATTCTTGCTTCTAAAGCATACGCAAGCAGAAATTTCAATGTACAATGATGTTTTCAAAAAAACAGTCAAAATGTGCTCCACTCGGGCTGAAAACGCTTGTTTGGGACGTTACATTAATGTTGACTATAAATCATAAACTAAGCATTTTTCAGCTGAAATAATGAATGTAGTCCTCTTAATTCTTGCTTCTAAAGCATACGCAAGCAGAAATTTCAATGTACAATGATGTTTTCAAAAAAACAGTCAAAATGTGCTCCACTCGGGCTGAAAACGCTTGTTTGGGACATTACATTAATGTTGACTATAAATCATAAACTAAGCATTTTTCAGCTGAAATAATGAATGTAGTCCTCTTGATTCTTGCTTCTACAGCATACGCAAGCAGAAATTTCAATGTACAATGATGTTTTTAAAAAAACGGTCAAAATGTGCTCCACTCGGGCTGAAAACGCTTGTTTGGAACATTTCATTAATGTTGACTATAAATCATAAACTAAGCATTTTTCAGCTGAAATAATGAATGTAGTCCTCTTAATTCTTGCTTCTAAAGCATACGCAAGCAGAAATTTCAATGTACAATGATGTTTTCAAAAAAACAGTCAAAATGTGCTCCACTCGGGCTGAAAACGCTTGTTTGGGACATTACATTAATGTTGACTATAAATCATAAACTAAGCATTTTTCAGCTGAAATAATGAATGTAGTCCTCTTAATTCTTGCTTCTAAAGCATACGCAAACAGAAATTTCAATGTACAATGATGTTTTTAAAAAAACGGTCAAAATGTGCTCCACTCGGGCTGAAAACGCTTGTTTGGAACATTTCATTAATGTTGACTATAAATCATAAACTAAGCATTTTTCAGCTGAAATAATGAATGTAGTCCTCTTAATTCTTGCTTCTAAAGCATACGCAAGCAGAAATTTCAATGTACAATGATGTTTTTAAAAAAAACAGTCAAAATGTGCTCCACTCGGGCTGAAAACGCTGTTGGGGACATTTCATTAATGTTGACTATAAATCAAAAACTAAGCATTTTTCAGCTGAAATAATGAATGTAGTCCTCTTAATTCTTGCTTCTAAAGCATACGCAAGCAGAAATTTCAATGTACAATGATGTTTTTAAAAAAACAGTCAAAATGTGCTCCACTCAGGCTGAAAACGCTTGTTTGGAACATTTCATTAATGTTGACTATAAATCATAAACTAAGCATTTTTCAGCTGAAATAATGAATGTAGTCCTCTTAATTCTTGCTTCTAAAGCATACGCAAGCAGAAATTTCAATGTACAATGATGTTTTTAAAAAAACAGTCAAAATGTGCTCCACTCAGGCTGAAAACGCTGTTGGGGACATTTCATTAATGTTGACTATAAATCATAAACTAAGCATTTTTCAGCTGAAATAATGAATGTAGTCCTCTTAATTCTTGCTTCTAAAGCATACGCAAGTAGAAATTTCAATGTACAATGATGTTTTCAAAAAAACAGTCAAAATGTGCTCCACTCGGGCTGAAAACGCTTGTTTGGGACATTACATTAATGTTGACTATAAATCATAAACTAAGCATTTTTCAGCTGAAATAATGAATGTAGTCCTCTTAATTCTTGCTTCTACAGCATACGCTAGCAGAAATTTCAATGTACAATGATGTTTTTAAAAAAACGGTCAAAATGTGCTCCACTCGGGCTGAAAACGCTTGTTTGGAACATTTCATTAATGTTGACTATAAATCATAAACTAAGCATTTTTCAGCTGAAATAATGAATGTAGTCCTCTTAATTCTTGCTTCTAAAGCATACGCAAGCAGAAATTTCAATGTACAATGATGTTTTCAAAAAAACAGTCAAAATGTGCTCCACTCGGGCTGAAAACGCTTGTTTGGGACATTACATTAATGTTGACTATAAATCATAAACTAAGCATTTTTCAGCTGAAATAATGAATGTAGTCCTCTTAATTCTTGCTTCTAAAGCATACGCAAGCAGAAATTTCAATGTACAATGATGTTTTTAAAAAAAACAGTCAAAATGTGCTCCACTCGGGCTGAAAACGCTGTTGGGGACATTTCATTAATGTTGACTATAAATCAAAAACTAAGCATTTTTCAGCTGAAATAATGAATGTAGTCCTCTTAATTCTTGCTTCTACAGCATACGCAAGCAGAAATTTCAATGTACAATGATGTTTTTAAAAAAACGGTCAAAATGTGCTCCACTCGGGCTGAAAACGCTTGTTTGGAACATTTCATTAATGTTGACTATAAATCATAAACTAAGCATTTTTCAGCTGAAATAATGAATGTAGTCCTCTTAATTCTTGCTTCTAAAGCATACGCAAGCAGAAATTTCAATGTACAATGATGTTTTCAAAAAAACAGTCAAAATGTGCTCCACTCGGGCTGAAAACGCTTGTTTGGGACGTTACATTAATGTTGACTATAAATCATAAACTAAGCATTTTTCAGCTGAAATAATGAATGTAGTCCTCTTAATTCTTGCTTCTAAAGCATACGCAAGCAGAAATTTCAATGTACAATGATGTTTTCAAAAAAACAGTCAAAATGTGCTCCACTCGGGCTGAAAACGCTTGTTTGGGACATTACATTAATGTTGACTATAAATCATAAACTAAGCATTTTTCAGCTGAAATAATGAATGTAGTCCTCTTGATTCTTGCTTCTACAGCATACGCAAGCAGAAATTTCAATGTACAATGATGTTTTTAAAAAAACGGTCAAAATGTGCTCCACTCGGGCTGAAAACGCTTGTTTGGAACATTTCATTAATGTTGACTATAATTCATAAACTAAGCATTTTTCAGCTGAAATAATGAATGTAGTCCTCTTAATTCTTGCTTCTAAAGCATACGCAAGCAGAAATTTCAATGTACAATGATGTTTTTAAAAAAACAGTCAAAATGTGCTCCACTCGGGCTGAAAACGCTTGTTTGGGACATTACATTAATGTTGACTATAAATCATAAACTAAGCATTTTTCAGCTGAAATAATGAATGTAGTCCTCTTAATTCTTGCTTCTAAAGCAGACGCAAGCAGAAATTTCAATGTACAATGATGTTTTTAAAAAATGGTCAAAATGTGCTCCACTTTGGCTGAAAACGCTTGTTTGGAACATTTCATTAATGTTGACTATAAATCATAAACTAAGCATTTTTCAGCTGAAATAATGAATGTAGTCCTCTTAATTCTTGCTTCTAAAGCATACGCAAGCAGAAATTTCAATGTACAATGATGTTTTTAAAAAAAACAGTCAAAATGTGCTCCACTCGGGCTGAAAACGCTGTTGGGGACATTTCATTAATGTTGACTATAAATCAAAAACTAAGCATTTTTCAGCTGAAATAATGAATGTAGTCCTCTTAATTCTTGCTTCTAAAGCATACGCAAGCAGAAATTTCAATGTACAATGATGTTTTTAAAAAAACAGTCAAAATGTGCTCCACTCGGGCTGAAAACGCTTGTTTGCGACATTACATTAATGTTGACTATAAATCATAAACTAAGCATTTTTCAGCTGAAATAATGAATGTAGTCCTCTTAATTCTTGCTTCTACAGCATACGCAAGCAGAAATTTCAATGTACAATGATGTTTTTAAAAAAACGGTCAAAATGTGCTCCACTCGGGCTGAAAACGCTTGTTTGGAACATTTCATTAATGTTGACTATAAATCATAAACTAAGCATTTTTCAGCTGAAATAATGAATGTAGTCCTCTTAATTCTTGCTTCTACAGCATACGCAAGCAGAAATTTCAATGTACAATGATGTTTTTAAAAAAACGGTCAAAATGTGCTCCACTCGGGCTGAAAACGCTTGTTTGGAACATTTCATTAATGTTGACTATAAATCATAAACTAAGCATTTTTCAGCTGAAATAATGAATGTAGTCCTCTTAATTCTTGCTTCTAAAGCATACGCAAGCAGAAATTTCAATGTACAATGATGTTTTCAAAAAAACAGTCAAAATGTGCTCCACTCGGGCTGAAAACGCTTGTTTGGGACATTACATTAATGTTGACTATAAATCATAAACTAAGCATTTTTCAGCTGAAATAATGAATGTAGTCCTCTTAATTCTTGCTTCTAAAGCATACGCAAGCAGAAATTTCAATGTACAATGATGTTTTTAAAAAAACAGTCAAAATGTGCTCCACTCAGGCTGAAAACGCTGTTGGGGACATTTCATTAAAGTTGACTATAAATCATAAACTAAGCATTTTTCAGCTGAAATAATGAATGTAGTCCTCTTAATTCTTGCTTCTAAAGCATACGCAAGCAGAAATTTCAATGTACAATGATGTTTTTAAAAAAACAGTCAAAATGTGCTCCACTCGGGCTGAAAACGCTTGTTTGGGACATTACATTAATGTTGACTATAAATCATAAACTAAGCATTTTTCAGCTGAAATAATGAATGTAGTCCTCTTAATTCTTGCTTCTACAGCATACGCAAGCAGAAATTTCAATGTACAATGATGTTTTTAAAAAAACGGTCAAAATGTGCTCCACTCGGGCTGAAAACGCTTGTTTGGAACATTTCATTAATGTTGACTATAAATCATAAACTAAGCATTTTTCAGCTGAAATAATGAATGTAGTCCTCTTAATTCTTGCTTCTACAGCATACGCAAGCAGAAATTTCAATGTACAATGATGTTTTTAAAAAAACAGTCAAAATGTGCTCCACTCGGGCTGAAAACGCTTGTTTGGGACATTTCATTAATGTTGAGTATAAATCATAAACTAAGCATTTTTCAGCTGAAATAATGAATGTAGTCCTCTTAATTCTTGCTTCTACAGCATACGCAAGCAGAAATTTCAATGTACAATGATGTTTTTAAAAAAACGGTCAAAATGTGCTCCACTCGGGCTGAAAACGCTTGTTTGGAACATTTCATTAATGTTGACTATAAATCATAAACTAAGCATTTTTCAGCTGAAATAATGAATGTAGTCCTCTTAATTCTTGCTTCTAAAGCAGACGCAAGCAGAAATTTCAATGTACAATGATGTTTTAAAAAAAAACAGTCAAAATGTGCTCCACTCGGGCTGAAAACGCTTGTTTGGGACATTACATTAATGTTGACTATAAATCATAAACTAAGCATTTTTCAGCTGAAATAATGAATGTAGTCCTCTTAATTCTTGCTTCTAAAGCATACGCAAACAGAAATTTCAATGTACAATGATGTTTTTAAAAAAACGGTCAAAATGTGCTCCACTCGGGCTGAAAACGCTTGTTTGGAACATTTCATTAATGTTGACTATAATTCATAAACTAAGCATTTTTCAGCTGAAATAATGAATGTAGTCCTCTTAATTCTTGCTTCTAAAGCATACGCAAGCAGAAATTTCAATGTACAATGATGTTTTTAAAAAAACAGTCAAAATGTGCTCCACTCGGGCTGAAAACGCTTGTTTGGGACATTACATTAATGTTGACTATAAATCATAAACTAAGCATTTTTCAGCTGAAATAATGAATGTAGTCCTCTTAATTCTTGCTTCTAAAGCAGACGCAAGCAGAAATTTCAATGTACAATGATGTTTTTAAAAAAATGGTCAAAATGTGCTCCACTCGGGCTGAAAACGCTTGTTTGGAACATTTCATTAATGTTGACTATAAATCATAAACTAAGCATTTTTCAGCTGAAATAATGAATGTAGTCCTCTTAATTCTTGCTTCTAAAGCATACGCAAGCAGAAATTTCAATGTACAATGATGTTTTTAAAAAAAACAGTCAAAATGTGCTCCACTCGGGCTGAAAACGCTGTTGGGGACATTTCATTAATGTTGACTATAAATCAAAAACTAAGCATTTTTCAGCTGAAATAATGAATGTAGTCCTCTTAATTCTTGCTTCTAAAGCATACGCAAGCAGAAATTTCAATGTACAATGATGTTTTTAAAAAAAACAGTCAAAATGTGCTCCACTCGGGCTGAAAACGCTTGTTTGGGACATTACATTAATGTTGACTATAAATCATAAACTAAGCATTTTTCAGCTGAAATAATGAATGTAGTCCTCTTAATTCTTGCTTCTACAGCATACGCTAGCAGAAATTTCAATGTACAATGATGTTTTTAAAAAAACGGTCAAAATGTGCTCCACTCGGGCTGAAAACGCTTGTTTGGAACATTTCATTAATGTTGACTATAAATCATAAACTAAGCATTTTTCAGCTGAAATAATGAATGTAGTCCTCTTAATTCTTGCTTCTAAAGCATACGCAAGCAGAAATTTCAATGTACAATGATGTTTTCAAAAAAACAGTCAAAATGTGCTCCACTCGGGCTGAAAACGCTTGTTTGGGACATTACATTAATGTTGACTATAAATCATAAACTAAGCATTTTTCAGCTGAAATAATGAATGTAGTCCTCTTAATTCTTGCTTCTAAAGCATACGCAAGCAGAAATTTCAATGTACAATGATGTTTTTAAAAAAAACAGTCAAAATGTGCTCCACTCGGGCTGAAAACGCTGTTGGGGACATTTCATTAATGTTGACTATAAATCAAAAACTAAGCATTTTTCAGCTGAAATAATGAATGTAGTCCTCTTAATTCTTGCTTCTACAGCATACGCAAGCAGAAATTTCAATGTACAATGATGTTTTTAAAAAAACGGTCAAAATGTGCTCCACTCGGGCTGAAAACGCTTGTTTGGAACATTTCATTAATGTTGACTATAAATCATAAACTAAGCATTTTTCAGCTGAAATAATGAATGTAGTCCTCTTAATTCTTGCTTCTAAAGCATACGCAAGCAGAAATTTCAATGTACAATGATGTTTTCAAAAAAACAGTCAAAATGTGCTCCACTCGGGCTGAAAACGCTTGTTTGGGACGTTACATTAATGTTGACTATAAATCATAAACTAAGCATTTTTCAGCTGAAATAATGAATGTAGTCCTCTTAATTCTTGCTTCTAAAGCATACGCAAGCAGAAATTTCAATGTACAATGATGTTTTCAAAAAAACAGTCAAAATGTGCTCCACTCGGGCTGAAAACGCTTGTTTGGGACATTACATTAATGTTGACTATAAATCATAAACTAAGCATTTTTCAGCTGAAATAATGAATGTAGTCCTCTTGATTCTTGCTTCTACAGCATACGCAAGCAGAAATTTCAATGTACAATGATGTTTTTAAAAAAACGGTCAAAATGTGCTCCACTCGGGCTGAAAACGCTTGTTTGGAACATTTCATTAATGTTGACTATAATTCATAAACTAAGCATTTTTCAGCTGAAATAATGAATGTAGTCCTCTTAATTCTTGCTTCTAAAGCATACGCAAGCAGAAATTTCAATGTACAATGATGTTTTTAAAAAAACAGTCAAAATGTGCTCCACTCGGGCTGAAAACGCTTGTTTGGGACATTACATTAATGTTGACTATAAATCATAAACTAAGCATTTTTCAGCTGAAATAATGAATGTAGTCCTCTTAATTCTTGCTTCTAAAGCAGACGCAAGCAGAAATTTCAATGTACAATGATGTTTTTAAAAAAATGGTCAAAATGTGCTCCACTTTGGCTGAAAACGCTTGTTTGGAACATTTCATTAATGTTGACTATAAATCATAAACTAAGCATTTTTCAGCTGAAATAATGAATGTAGTCCTCTTAATTCTTGCTTCTAAAGCATACGCAAGCAGAAATTTCAATGTACAATGATGTTTTTAAAAAAAACAGTCAAAATGTGCTCCACTCGGGCTGAAAACGCTGTTGGGGACATTTCATTAATGTTGACTATAAATCAAAAACTAAGCATTTTTCAGCTGAAATAATGAATGTAGTCCTCTTAATTCTTGCTTCTAAAGCATACGCAAGCAGAAATTTCAATGTACAATGATGTTTTTAAAAAAACAGTCAAAATGTGCTCCACTCGGGCTGAAAACGCTTGTTTGCGACATTACATTAATGTTGACTATAAATCATAAACTAAGCATTTTTCAGCTGAAATAATGAATGTAGTCCTCTTAATTCTTGCTTCTACAGCATACGCAAGCAGAAATTTCAATGTACAATGATGTTTTTAAAAAAACGGTCAAAATGTGCTCCACTCGGGCTGAAAACGCTTGTTTGGAACATTTCATTAATGTTGACTATAAATCATAAACTAAGCCTTTTTCAGCTGAAATAATGAATGTAGTCCTCTTAATTCTTGCTTCTAAAGCATACGCAAGCAGAAATTTCAATGTACAATGATGTTTTTAAAAAAACAGTCAAAATGTGCTCCACTCAGGCTGAAAACGCTGTTGGGGACATTTCATTAATGTTGACTATAAATCATAAACTAAGCATTTTTCAGCTGAAATAATGAATGTAGTCCTCTTAATTCTTGCTTCTAAAGCATACGCAAGCAGAAATTTCAATGTACAATGATGTTTTCAAAAAAACAGTCAAAATGTGCTCCACTCGGGCTGAAAACGCTTGTTTGGGACATTACATTAATGTTGACTATAAATCATAAACTAAGCATTTTTCAGCTGAAATAATGAATGTAGTCCTCTTAATTCTTGCTTCTACAGCATACGCTAGCAGAAATTTCAATGTACAATGATGTTTTTAAAAAAACGGTCAAAATGTGCTCCACTCGGGCTGAAAACGCTTGTTTGGAACATTTCATTAATGTTGACTATAAATCATAAACTAAGCATTTTTCAGCTGAAATAATGAATGTAGTCCTCTTAATTCTTGCTTCTAAAGCATACGCAAGCAGAAATTTCAATGTACAATGATGTTTTCAAAAAAACAGTCAAAATGTGCTCCACTCGGGCTGAAAACGCTTGTTTGGGACATTACATTAATGTTGACTATAAATCATAAACTAAGCATTTTTCAGCTGAAATAATGAATGTAGTCCTCTTAATTCTTGCTTCTAAAGCATACGCAAGCAGAAATTTCAATGTACAATGATGTTTTTAAAAAAAACAGTCAAAATGTGCTCCACTCGGGCTGAAAACGCTGTTGGGGACATTTCATTAATGTTGACTATAAATCAAAAACTAAGCATTTTTCAGCTGAAATAATGAATGTAGTCCTCTTAATTCTTGCTTCTACAGCATACGCAAGCAGAAATTTCAATGTACAATGATGTTTTTAAAAAAACGGTCAAAATGTGCTCCACTCGGGCTGAAAACGCTTGTTTGGAACATTTCATTAATGTTGACTATAAATCATAAACTAAGCATTTTTCAGCTGAAATAATGAATGTAGTCCTCTTAATTCTTGCTTCTAAAGCATACGCAAGCAGAAATTTCAATGTACAATGATGTTTTCAAAAAAACAGTCAAAATGTGCTCCACTCGGGCTGAAAACGCTTGTTTGGGACGTTACATTAATGTTGACTATAAATCATAAACTAAGCATTTTTCAGCTGAAATAATGAATGTAGTCCTCTTAATTCTTGCTTCTAAAGCATACGCAAGCAGAAATTTCAATGTACAATGATGTTTTTAAAAAAACAGTCAAAATGTGCTCCACTCGGGCTGAAAACGCTTGTTTGCGACATTACATTAATGTTGACTATAAATCATAAACTAAGCATTTTTCAGCTGAAATAATGAATGTAGTCCTCTTAATTCTTGCTTCTACAGCATACGCAAGCAGAAATTTCAATGTACAATGATGTTTTTAAAAAAACGGTCAAAATGTGCTCCACTCGGGCTGAAAACGCTTGTTTGGAACATTTCATTAATGTTGACTATAAATCATAAACTAAGCATTTTTCAGCTGAAATAATGAATGTAGTCCTCTTAATTCTTGCTTCTACAGCATACGCAAGCAGAAATTTCAATGTACAATGATGTTTTTAAAAAAACGGTCAAAATGTGCTCCACTCGGGCTGAAAACGCTTGTTTGGAACATTTCATTAATGTTGACTATAAATCATAAACTAAGCATTTTTCAGCTGAAATAATGAATGTAGTCCTCTTAATTCTTGCTTCTAAAGCATACGCAAGCAGAAATTTCAATGTACAATGATGTTTTCAAAAAAACAGTCAAAATGTGCTCCACTCGGGCTGAAAACGCTTGTTTGGGACATTACATTAATGTTGACTATAAATCATAAACTAAGCATTTTTCAGCTGAAATAATGAATGTAGTCCTCTTAATTCTTGCTTCTAAAGCATACGCAAGCAGAAATTTCAATGTACAATGATGTTTTTAAAAAAACAGTCAAAATGTGCTCCACTCAGGCTGAAAACGCTGTTGGGGACATTTCATTAAAGTTGACTATAAATCATAAACTAAGCATTTTTCAGCTGAAATAATGAATGTAGTCCTCTTAATTCTTGCTTCTAAAGCATACGCAAGCAGAAATTTCAATGTACAATGATGTTTTTAAAAAAACAGTCAAAATGTGCTCCACTCGGGCTGAAAACGCTTGTTTGGGACATTACATTAATGTTGACTATAAATCATAAACTAAGCATTTTTCAGCTGAAATAATGAATGTAGTCCTCTTAATTCTTGCTTCTACAGCATACGCAAGCAGAAATTTCAATGTACAATGATGTTTTTAAAAAAACGGTCAAAATGTGCTCCACTCGGGCTGAAAACGCTTGTTTGGAACATTTCATTAATGTTGACTATAAATCATAAACTAAGCATTTTTCAGCTGAAATAATGAATGTAGTCCTCTTAATTCTTGCTTCTACAGCATACGCAAGCAGAAATTTCAATGTACAATGATGTTTTTAAAAAAACAGTCAAAATGTGCTCCACTCGGGCTGAAAACGCTTGTTTGGGACATTTCATTAATGTTGAGTATAAATCATAAACTAAGCATTTTTCAGCTGAAATAATGAATGTAGTCCTCTTAATTCTTGCTTCTACAGCATACGCAAGCAGAAATTTCAATGTACAATGATGTTTTTAAAAAAACGGTCAAAATGTGCTCCACTCGGGCTGAAAACGCTTGTTTGGAACATTTCATTAATGTTGACTATAAATCATAAACTAAGCATTTTTCAGCTGAAATAATGAATGTAGTCCTCTTAATTCTTGCTTCTAAAGCAGACGCAAGCAGAAATTTCAATGTACAATGATGTTTTCAAAAAAACAGTCAAAATGTGCTCCACTCGGGCTGAAAACGCTTGTTTGGGACATTACATTAATGTTGACTATAAATCATAAACTAAGCATTTTTCAGCTGAAATAATGAATGTAGTCCTCTTAATTCTTGCTTCTAAAGCATACGCAAACAGAAATTTCAATGTACAATGATGTTTTTAAAAAAACGGTCAAAATGTGCTCCACTCGGGCTGAAAACGCTTGTTTGGAACATTTCATTAATGTTGACTATAATTCATAAACTAAGCATTTTTCAGCTGAAATAATGAATGTAGTCCTCTTAATTCTTGCTTCTAAAGCATACGCAAGCAGAAATTTCAATGTACAATGATGTTTTTAAAAAAACAGTCAAAATGTGCTCCACTCGGGCTGAAAACGCTTGTTTGGGACATTACATTAATGTTGACTATAAATCATAAACTAAGCATTTTTCAGCTGAAATAATGAATGTAGTCCTCTTAATTCTTGCTTCTAAAGCAGACGCAAGCAGAAATTTCAATGTACAATGATGTTTTTAAAAAAATGGTCAAAATGTGCTCCACTCGGGCTGAAAACGCTTGTTTGGAACATTTCATTAATGTTGACTATAAATCATAAACTAAGCATTTTTCAGCTGAAATAATGAATGTAGTCCTCTTAATTCTTGCTTCTAAAGCATACGCAAGCAGAAATTTCAATGTACAATGATGTTTTTAAAAAAAACAGTCAAAATGTGCTCCACTCGGGCTGAAAACGCTGTTGGGGACATTTCATTAATGTTGACTATAAATCAAAAACTAAGCATTTTTCAGCTGAAATAATGAATGTAGTCCTCTTAATTCTTGCTTCTAAAGCATACGCAAGCAGAAATTTCAATGTACAATGATGTTTTTAAAAAAAACAGTCAAAATGTGCTCCACTCGGGCTGAAAACGCTTGTTTGGGACATTACATTAATGTTGACTATAAATCATAAACTAAGCATTTTTCAGCTGAAATAATGAATGTAGTCCTCTTAATTCTTGCTTCTACAGCATACGCTAGCAGAAATTTCAATGTACAATGATGTTTTTAAAAAAACGGTCAAAATGTGCTCCACTCGGGCTGAAAACGCTTGTTTGGAACATTTCATTAATGTTGACTATAAATCATAAACTAAGCATTTTTCAGCTGAAATAATGAATGTAGTCCTCTTAATTCTTGCTTCTAAAGCATACGCAAGCAGAAATTTCAATGTACAATGATGTTTTCAAAAAAACAGTCAAAATGTGCTCCACTCGGGCTGAAAACGCTTGTTTGGGACATTACATTAATGTTGACTATAAATCATAAACTAAGCATTTTTCAGCTGAAATAATGAATGTAGTCCTCTTAATTCTTGCTTCTAAAGCATACGCAAGCAGAAATTTCAATGTACAATGATGTTTTTAAAAAAAACAGTCAAAATGTGCTCCACTCGGGCTGAAAACGCTGTTGGGGACATTTCATTAATGTTGACTATAAATCAAAAACTAAGCATTTTTCAGCTGAAATAATGAATGTAGTCCTCTTAATTCTTGCTTCTACAGCATACGCAAGCAGAAATTTCAATGTACAATGATGTTTTTAAAAAAACGGTCAAAATGTGCTCCACTCGGGCTGAAAACGCTTGTTTGGAACATTTCATTAATGTTGACTATAAATCATAAACTAAGCATTTTTCAGCTGAAATAATGAATGTAGTCCTCTTAATTCTTGCTTCTAAAGCATACGCAAGCAGAAATTTCAATGTACAATGATGTTTTCAAAAAAACAGTCAAAATGTGCTCCACTCGGGCTGAAAACGCTTGTTTGGGACGTTACATTAATGTTGACTATAAATCATAAACTAAGCATTTTTCAGCTGAAATAATGAATGTAGTCCTCTTAATTCTTGCTTCTAAAGCATACGCAAGCAGAAATTTCAATGTACAATGATGTTTTCAAAAAAACAGTCAAAATGTGCTCCACTCGGGCTGAAAACGCTTGTTTGGGACATTACATTAATGTTGACTATAAATCATAAACTAAGCATTTTTCAGCTGAAATAATGAATGTAGTCCTCTTGATTCTTGCTTCTACAGCATACGCAAGCAGAAATTTCAATGTACAATGATGTTTTTAAAAAAACGGTCAAAATGTGCTCCACTCGGGCTGAAAACGCTTGTTTGGAACATTTCATTAATGTTGACTATAATTCATAAACTAAGCATTTTTCAGCTGAAATAATGAATGTAGTCCTCTTAATTCTTGCTTCTAAAGCATACGCAAGCAGAAATTTCAATGTACAATGATGTTTTTAAAAAAACAGTCAAAATGTGCTCCACTCGGGCTGAAAACGCTTGTTTGGGACATTACATTAATGTTGACTATAAATCATAAACTAAGCATTTTTCAGCTGAAATAATGAATGTAGTCCTCTTAATTCTTGCTTCTAAAGCAGACGCAAGCAGAAATTTCAATGTACAATGATGTTTTTAAAAAAATGGTCAAAATGTGCTCCACTTTGGCTGAAAACGCTTGTTTGGAACATTTCATTAATGTTGACTATAAATCATAAACTAAGCATTTTTCAGCTGAAATAATGAATGTAGTCCTCTTAATTCTTGCTTCTAAAGCATACGCAAGCAGAAATTTCAATGTACAATGATGTTTTTAAAAAAAACAGTCAAAATGTGCTCCACTCGGGCTGAAAACGCTGTTGGGGACATTTCATTAATGTTGACTATAAATCAAAAACTAAGCATTTTTCAGCTGAAATAATGAATGTAGTCCTCTTAATTCTTGCTTCTAAAGCATACGCAAGCAGAAATTTCAATGTACAATGATGTTTTTAAAAAAACAGTCAAAATGTGCTCCACTCGGGCTGAAAACGCTTGTTTGCGACATTACATTAATGTTGACTATAAATCATAAACTAAGCATTTTTCAGCTGAAATAATGAATGTAGTCCTCTTAATTCTTGCTTCTACAGCATACGCAAGCAGAAATTTCAATGTACAATGATGTTTTTAAAAAAACGGTCAAAATGTGCTCCACTCGGGCTGAAAACGCTTGTTTGGAACATTTCATTAATGTTGACTATAAATCATAAACTAAGCATTTTTCAGCTGAAATAATGAATGTAGTCCTCTTAATTCTTGCTTCTACAGCATACGCAAGCAGAAATTTCAATGTACAATGATGTTTTTAAAAAAACGGTCAAAATGTGCTCCACTCGGGCTGAAAACGCTTGTTTGGAACATTTCATTAATGTTGACTATAAATCATAAACTAAGCATTTTTCAGCTGAAATAATGAATGTAGTCCTCTTAATTCTTGCTTCTAAAGCATACGCAAGCAGAAATTTCAATGTACAATGATGTTTTCAAAAAAACAGTCAAAATGTGCTCCACTCGGGCTGAAAACGCTTGTTTGGGACATTACATTAATGTTGACTATAAATCATAAACTAAGCATTTTTCAGCTGAAATAATGAATGTAGTCCTCTTAATTCTTGCTTCTAAAGCATACGCAAGCAGAAATTTCAATGTACAATGATGTTTTTAAAAAAAACAGTCAAAATGTGCTCCACTCAGGCTGAAAACGCTGTTGGGGACATTTCATTAAAGTTGACTATAAATCATAAACTAAGCATTTTTCAGCTGAAATAATGAATGTAGTCCTCTTAATTCTTGCTTCTAAAGCATACGCAAGCAGAAATTTCAATGTACAATGATGTTTTTAAAAAAACAGTCAAAATGTGCTCCACTCGGGCTGAAAACGCTTGTTTGGGACATTACATTAATGTTGACTATAAATCATAAACTAAGCATTTTTCAGCTGAAATAATGAATGTAGTCCTCTTAATTCTTGCTTCTACAGCATACGCAAGCAGAAATTTCAATGTACAATGATGTTTTTAAAAAAACGGTCAAAATGTGCTCCACTCGGGCTGAAAACGCTTGTTTGGAACATTTCATTAATGTTGACTATAAATCATAAACTAAGCATTTTTCAGCTGAAATAATGAATGTAGTCCTCTTAATTCTTGCTTCTACAGCATACGCAAGCAGAAATTTCAATGTACAATGATGTTTTTAAAAAAACAGTCAAAATGTGCTCCACTCGGGCTGAAAACGCTTGTTTGGGACATTTCATTAATGTTGAGTATAAATCATAAACTAAGCATTTTTCAGCTGAAATAATGAATGTAGTCCTCTTAATTCTTGCTTCTACAGCATACGCAAGCAGAAATTTCAATGTACAATGATGTTTTTAAAAAAACGGTCAAAATGTGCTCCACTCGGGCTGAAAACGCTTGTTTGGAACATTTCATTAATGTTGACTATAATTCATAAACTAAGCATTTTTCAGCTGAAATAATGAATGTAGTCCTCTTAATTCTTGCTTCTAAAGCATACGCAAGCAGAAATTTCAATGTACAATGATGTTTTTAAAAAAACAGTCAAAATGTGCTCCACTCGGGCTGAAAACGCTTGTTTGGGACATTACATTAATGTTGACTATAAATCATAAACTAAGCATTTTTCAGCTGAAATAATGAATGTAGTCCTCTTAATTCTTGCTTCTAAAGCAGACGCAAGCAGAAATTTCAATGTACAATGATGTTTTTAAAAAAATGGTCAAAATGTGCTCCACTCGGGCTGAAAACGCTTGTTTGGAACATTTCATTAATGTTGACTATAAATCATAAACTAAGCATTTTTCAGCTGAAATAATGAATGTAGTCCTCTTAATTCTTGCTTCTAAAGCATACGCAAGCAGAAATTTCAATGTACAATGATGTTTTTAAAAAAAACAGTCAAAATGTGCTCCACTCGGGCTGAAAACGCTGTTGGGGACATTTCATTAATGTTGACTATAAATCAAAAACTAAGCATTTTTCAGCTGAAATAATGAATGTAGTCCTCTTAATTCTTGCTTCTAAAGCATACGCAAGCAGAAATTTCAATGTACAATGATGTTTTTAAAAAAACAGTCAAAATGTGCTCCACTCAGGCTGAAAACGCTGTTGGGGACATTTCATTAATGTTGACTATAAATCATAAACTAAGCATTTTTCAGCTGAAATAATGAATGTAGTCCTCTTAATTCTTGCTTCTAAAGCATACGCAAGCAGAAATTTCAATGTACAATGATGTTTTCAAAAAAACAGTCAAAATGTGCTCCACTCGGGCTGAAAACGCTTGTTTGGGACATTACATTAATGTTGACTATAAATCATAAACTAAGCATTTTTCAGCTGAAATAATGAATGTAGTCCTCTTAATTCTTGCTTCTACAGCATACGCTAGCAGAAATTTCAATGTACAATGATGTTTTTAAAAAAACGGTCAAAATGTGCTCCACTCGGGCTGAAAACGCTTGTTTGGAACATTTCATTAATGTTGACTATAAATCATAAACTAAGCATTTTTCAGCTGAAATAATGAATGTAGTCCTCTTAATTCTTGCATCTAAAGCATACGCAAGCAGAAATTTCAATGTACAATGATGTTTTCAAAAAAACAGTCAAAATGTGCTCCACTCGGGCTGAAAACGCTTGTTTGGGACATTACATTAATGTTGACTATAAATCATAAACTAAGCATTTTTCAGCTGAAATAATGAATGTAGTCCTCTTAATTCTTGCTTCTAAAGCATACGCAAGCAGAAATTTCAATGTACAATGATGTTTTTAAAAAAAACAGTCAAAATGTGCTCCACTCGGGCTGAAAACGCTGTTGGGGACATTTCATTAATGTTGACTATAAATCAAAAACTAAGCATTTTTCAGCTGAAATAATGAATGTAGTCCTCTTAATTCTTGCTTCTACAGCATACGCAAGCAGAAATTTCAATGTACAATGATGTTTTTAAAAAAACGGTCAAAATGTGCTCCACTCGGGCTGAAAACGCTTGTTTGGAACATTTCATTAATGTTGACTATAAATCATAAACTAAGCATTTTTCAGCTGAAATAATGAATGTAGTCCTCTTAATTCTTGCTTCTAAAGCATACGCAAGCAGAAATTTCAATGTACAATGATGTTTTTAAAAAAACGGTCAAAATGTGCTCCACTCGGGCTGAAAACGCTTGTTTGGAACATTTCATTAATGTTGACTATAAATCATAAACTAAGCATTTTTCAGCTGAAATAATGAATGTAGTCCTCTTAATTCTTGCTTCTACAGCATACGCAAGCAGAAATTTCAATGTACAATGATGTTTTTAAAAAAACGGTCAAAATGTGCTCCACTCGGGCTGAAAACGCTTGTTTGGAACATTTCATTAATGTTGACTATAAATCATAAACTAAGCATTTTTCAGCTGAAATAATGAATGTAGTCCTCTTAATTCTTGCTTCTAAAGCATACGCAAGCAGAAATTTCAATGTACAATGATGTTTTCAAAAAAACAGTCAAAATGTGCTCCACTCGGGCTGAAAACGCTTGTTTGGGACATTACATTAATGTTGACTATAAATCATAAACTAAGCATTTTTCAGCTGAAATAATGAATGTAGTCCTCTTAATTCTTGCTTCTAAAGCATACGCAAGCAGAAATTTCAATGTACAATGATGTTTTTAAAAAAACAGTCAAAATGTGCTCCACTCAGGCTGAAAACGCTGTTGGGGACATTTCATTAATGTTGACTATAAATCATAAACTAAGCATTTTTCAGCTGAAATAATGAATGTAGTCCTCTTAATTCTTGCTTCTAAAGCATACGCAAGCAGAAATTTCAATGTACAATGATGTTTTTAAAAAAACAGTCAAAATGTGCTCCACTCGGGCTGAAAACGCTTGTTTGGGACATTACATTAATGTTGACTATAAATCATAAACTAAGCATTTTTCAGCTGAAATAATGAATGTAGTCCTCTTAATTCTTGCTTCTACAGCATACGCAAGCAGAAATTTCAATGTACAATGATGTTTTTAAAAAAACGGTCAAAATGTGCTCCACTCGGGCTGAAAACGCTTGTTTGGAACATTTCATTAATGTTGACTATAAATCATAAACTAAGCATTTTTCAGCTGAAATAATGAATGTAGTCCTCTTAATTCTTGCTTCTACAGCATACGCAAGCAGAAATTTCAATGTACAATGATGTTTTTAAAAAAACAGTCAAAATGTGCTCCACTCGGGCTGAAAACGCTTGTTTGGGACATTTCATTAATGTTGAGTATAAATCATAAACTAAGCATTTTTCAGCTGAAATAATGAATGTAGTCCTCTTAATTCTTGCTTCTACAGCATACGCAAGCAGAAATTTCAATGTACAATGATGTTTTTAAAAAAACGGTCAAAATGTGCTCCACTCGGGCTGAAAACGCTTGTTTGGAACATTTCATTAATGTTGACTATAAATCATAAACTAAGCATTTTTCAGCTGAAATAATGAATGTAGTCCTCTTAATTCTTGCTTCTAAAGCAGACGCAAGCAGAAATTTCAATGTACAATGATGTTTTCAAAAAAACAGTCAAAATGTGCTCCACTCGGGCTGAAAACGCTTGTTTGGGACATTACATTAATGTTGACTATAAATCATAAACTAAGCATTTTTCAGCTGAAATAATGAATGTAGTCCTCTTAATTCTTGCTTCTAAAGCATACGCAAACAGAAATTTCAATGTACAATGATGTTTTTAAAAAAACGGTCAAAATGTGCTCCACTCGGGCTGAAAACGCTTGTTTGGAACATTTCATTAATGTTGACTATAATTCATAAACTAAGCATTTTTCAGCTGAAATAATGAATGTAGTCCTCTTAATTCTTGCTTCTAAAGCATACGCAAGCAGAAATTTCAATGTACAATGATGTTTTTAAAAAAACAGTCAAAATGTGCTCCACTCGGGCTGAAAACGCTTGTTTGGGACATTACATTAATGTTGACTATAAATCATAAACTAAGCATTTTTCAGCTGAAATAATGAATGTAGTCCTCTTAATTCTTGCTTCTAAAGCAGACGCAAGCAGAAATTTCAATGTACAATGATGTTTTTAAAAAAATGGTCAAAATGTGCTCCACTCGGGCTGAAAACGCTTGTTTGGAACATTTCATTAATGTTGACTATAAATCATAAACTAAGCATTTTTCAGCTGAAATAATGAATGTAGTCCTCTTAATTCTTGCTTCTAAAGCATACGCAAGCAGAAATTTCAATGTACAATGATGTTTTTAAAAAAAACAGTCAAAATGTGCTCCACTCGGGCTGAAAACGCTGTTGGGGACATTTCATTAATGTTGACTATAAATCAAAAACTAAGCATTTTTCAGCTGAAATAATGAATGTAGTCCTCTTAATTCTTGCTTCTAAAGCATACGCAAGCAGAAATTTCAATGTACAATGATGTTTTTAAAAAAACAGTCAAAATGTGCTCCACTCAGGCTGAAAACGCTGTTGGGGACATTTCATTAATGTTGACTATAAATCATAAACTAAGCATTTTTCAGCTGAAATAATGAATGTAGTCCTCTTAATTCTTGCTTCTAAAGCATACGCAAGCAGAAATTTCAATGTACAATGATGTTTTCAAAAAAACAGTCAAAATGTGCTCCACTCGGGCTGAAAACGCTTGTTTGGGACATTACATTAATGTTGACTATAAATCATAAACTAAGCATTTTTCAGCTGAAATAATGAATGTAGTCCTCTTAATTCTTGCTTCTACAGCATACGCTAGCAGAAATTTCAATGTACAATGATGTTTTTAAAAAAACGGTCAAAATGTGCTCCACTCGGGCTGAAAACGCTTGTTTGGAACATTTCATTAATGTTGACTATAAATCATAAACTAAGCATTTTTCAGCTGAAATAATGAATGTAGTCCTCTTAATTCTTGCTTCTAAAGCATACGCAAGCAGAAATTTCAATGTACAATGATGTTTTCAAAAAAACAGTCAAAAT
Organism: Hippichthys cyanospilos; assembly: GCF_059441005.1. Taxonomy (NCBI): domain Eukaryota; kingdom Metazoa; phylum Chordata; class Actinopteri; order Syngnathiformes; family Syngnathidae; genus Hippichthys; species Hippichthys cyanospilos. The sequence goes on along the minus strand of NC_142384.1, from coordinate 404,831 downwards.
GTGCTCCACTCGGGCTGAAAACGCTTGTTTGGGACATTACATTAATGTTGACTATAAATCATAAACTAAGCATTTTTCAGCTGAAATAATGAATGTAGTCCTCTTAATTCTTGCTTCTAAAGCATACGCAAGCAGAAATTTCAATGTACAATGATGTTTTTAAAAAAAACAGTCAAAATGTGCTCCACTCGGGCTGAAAACGCTGTTGGGGACATTTCATTAATGTTGACTATAAATCAAAAACTAAGCATTTTTCAGCTGAAATAATGAATGTAGTCCTCTTAATTCTTGCTTCTACAGCATACGCAAGCAGAAATTTCAATGTACAATGATGTTTTTAAAAAAACGGTCAAAATGTGCTCCACTCGGGCTGAAAACGCTTGTTTGGAACATTTCATTAATGTTGACTATAAATCATAAACTAAGCATTTTTCAGCTGAAATAATGAATGTAGTCCTCTTAATTCTTGCTTCTAAAGCATACGCAAGCAGAAATTTCAATGTACAATGATTTTTTCAAAAAAACAGTCAAAATGTGCTCCACTCGGGCTGAAAACGCTTGTTTGGGACGTTACATTAATGTTGACTATAAATCATAAACTAAGCATTTTTCAGCTGAAATAATGAATGTAGTCCTCTTAATTCTTGCTTCTAAAGCATACGCAAGCAGAAATTTCAATGTACAATGATGTTTTCAAAAAAACAGTCAAAATGTGCTCCACTCGGGCTGAAAACGCTTGTTTGGGACATTACATTAATGTTGACTATAAATCATAAACTAAGCATTTTTCAGCTGAAATAATGAATGTAGTCCTCTTGATTCTTACTTCTACAGCATACGCAAGCAGAAATTTCAATGTACAATGATGTTTTTAAAAAAACGGTCAAAATGTGCTCCACTCGGGCTGAAAACGCTTGTTTGGAACATTTCATTAATGTTGACTATAAATCATAAACTAAGCATTTTTCAGCTGAAATAATGAATGTAGTCCTCTTAATTCTTGCTTCTAAAGCATACGCAAGCAGAAATTTCAATGTACAATGATGTTTTCAAAAAAACAGTCAAAATGTGCTCCACTCGGGCTGAAAACGCTTGTTTGGGACATTACATTAATGTTGACTATAAATCATAAACTAAGTATTTTTCAGCTGAAATAATGAATGTAGTCCTCTTAATTCTTGCTTCTAAAGCATACGCAAACAGAAATTTCAATGTACAATGATGTTTTTAAAAAAACGGTCAAAATGTGCTCCACTCGGGCTGAAAACGCTTGTTTGGGACATTACATTAATGTTGACTATAAATCATAAACTAAGCATTTTTCAGCTGAAATAATGAATGTAGTCCTCTTAATTCTTGCTTCTAAAGCATACGCAAACAGAAATTTCAATGTACAATGATGTTTTTAAAAAAACGGTCAAAATGTGCTCCACTCGGGCTGAAAACGCTTGTTTGGAACATTTCATTAATGTTGACTATAAATCATAAACTAAGCATTTTTCAGCTGAAATAATGAATGTAGTCCTCTTAATTCTTGCTTCTAAAGCATACGCAAGCAGAAATTTCAATGTACAATGATGTTTTTAAAAAAAACAGTCAAAATGTGCTCCACTCGGGCTGAAAACGCTGTTGGGGACATTTCATTAATGTTGACTATAAATCAAATACTAAGCATTTTTCAGCTGAAATAATGAATGTAGTCCTCTTAATTCTTGCTTCTAAAGCATACGCAAGCAGAAATTTCAATGTACAATGATGTTTTTAAAAAAACAGTCAAAATGTGCTCCACTCAGGCTGAAAACGCTGTTGGGGACATTTCATTAATGTTGACTATAAATCATAAACTAAGCATTTTTCAGCTGAAATAATGAATGTAGTCCTCTTAATTCTTGCTTCTAAAGCATACGCAAGCAGAAATTTCAATGTACAATGATGTTTTTAAAAAAACAGTCAAAATGTGCTCCACTCGGGCTGAAAACGCTTGTTTGGGACATTACATTAATGTTGACTATAAATCATAAACTAAGCATTTTTCAGCTGAAATAATGAATGTAGTCCTCTTAATTCTTGCTTCTAAAGCAGACGCAAGCAGAAATTTCAATGTACAATGATGTTTTTAAAAAAATGGTCAAAATGTGCTCCACTCGGGCTGAAAACGCTTGTTTGGAACATTTCATTAATGTTGACTATAAATCATAAACTAAGCATTTTTCAGCTGAAATAATGAATGTAGTCCTCTTAATTCTTGCTTCTAAAGCATACGCAAGCAGAAATTTCAATGTACAATGATGTTTTTAAAAAAAACAGTCAAAATGTGCTCCACTCGGGCTGAAAACGCTGTTGGGGACATTTCATTAATGTTGACTATAAATCAAAAACTAAGCATTTTTCAGCTGAAATAATGAATGTAGTCCTTTTAATTCTTGCTTCTATAGCATACGCAAGCAGAAATTTCAGCCCACTCGGGCTGAAAACGCTTGTTTGGAACATTTCATTAATGTTGACTATAAATCATAAACTAAGCATTTTTCAGCTGAAATAATGAATGTAGTCCTCTTAATTCTTGCTTCTAAAGCATACGCAAGCAGAAATTTCAATGTACAATGATGTTTTTAAAAAAACAGTCAAAATGTGCTCCACTCAGGCTGAAAACGATGTTGGGGACATTTCATTAATGTTGACTATAAATCATAAACTAAGCATTTTTCAGCTGAAATAATGAATGTAGTCCTCTTAATTCTTGCTTCTAAAGCATACGCAAGCAGAAATTTCAATGTACAATGATGTTTTTAAAAAAACAGTCAAAATGTGCTCCACTCGGGCTGAAAACGCTTGTTTGGGACGTTACATTAATGTTGACTATAAATCATAAACTAAGCATTTTTCAGCTGAAATAATGAATGTAGTCCTCTTAATTCTTGCTTCTAAAGCATACGCAAGCAGAAATTTCAATGTACAATGATGTTTTTAAAAAAACAGTCAAAATGTGCTCCACTCAGGCTGAAAACGCTGTTGGGGACATTTCATTAATGTTGACTATAAATCATAAACTAAGCATTTTTCAGCTGAAATAATGAATGTAGTCCTCTTAATTCTTGCTTCTAAAGCATACGCAAGCAGAAATTTCAATGTACAATGATGTTTTTAAAAAAACAGTCAAAATGTGCTCCACTCGGGCTGAAAACGCTTGTTTGGGACATTACATTAATGTTGACTATAAATCATAAACTAAGCATTTTTCAGCTGAAATAATGAATGTAGTCCTCTTAATTCTTGCTTCTAAAGCAGACGCAAGCAGAAATTTCAATGTACAATGATGTTTTTAAAAAAATGGTCAAAATGTGCTCCACTCGGGCTGAAAACGCTTGTTTGGAACATTTCATTAATGTTGACTATAAATCATAAACTAAGCATTTTTCAGCTGAAATAATGAATGTAGTCCTCTTAATTCTTGCTTCTAAAGCATACGCAAGCAGAAATTTCAATGTACAATGATGTTTTTAAAAAAAACAGTCAAAATGTGCTCCACTCGGGCTGAAAACGCTGTTGGGGACATTTCATTAATGTTGACTATAAATCAAAAACTAAGCATTTTTCAGCTGAAATAATGAATGTAGTCCTTTTAATTCTTGCTTCTATAGCATACGCAAGCAGAAATTTCAGCCCACTCGGGCTGAAAACGCTTGTTTGGAACATTTCATTAATGTTGACTATAAATCATAAACTAAGCATTTTTCAGCTGAAATAATGAATGTAGTCCTCTTAATTCTTGCTTCTAAAGCATACGCAAGCAGAAATTTCAATGTACAATGATGTTTTTAAAAAAACAGTCAAAATGTGCTCCACTCAGGCTGAAAACGCTGTTGGGGACATTTCATTAATGTTGACTATAAATCATAAACTAAGCATTTTTCAGCTGAAATAATGAATGTAGTCCTCTTAATTCTTGCTTCTAAAGCATACGCAAGCAGAAATTTCAATGTACAATGATGTTTTTAAAAAAAACAGTCAAAATGTGCTCCACTCGGGCTGAAAACGCTGTTGGGGACATTTCATTAATGTTGACTATAAATCAAATACTAAGCATTTTTCAGCTGAAATAATGAATGTAGTCCTCTTAATTCTTGCTTCTAAAGCATACGCAAGCAGAAATTTCAATGTACAATGATGTTTTTAAAAAAACAGTCAAAATGTGCTCCACTCAGGCTGAAAACGCTGTTGGGGACATTTCATTAATGTTGACTATAAATCATAAACTAAGCATTTTTCAGCTGAAATAATGAATGTAGTCCTCTTAATTCTTGCTTCTAAAGCATACGCAAGCAGAAATTTCAATGTACAATGATGTTTTTAAAAAAACAGTCAAAATGTGCTCCACTCGGGCTGAAAACGCTTGTTTGGGACATTACATTAATGTTGACTATAAATCATAAACTAAGCATTTTTCAGCTGAAATAATGAATGTAGTCCTCTTAATTCTTGCTTCTAAAGCAGACGCAAGCAGAAATTTCAATGTACAATGATGTTTTTAAAAAAATGGTCAAAATGTGCTCCACTCGGGCTGAAAACGCTTGTTTGGAACATTTCATTAATGTTGACTATAAATCATAAACTAAGCATTTTTCAGCTGAAATAATGAATGTAGTCCTCTTAATTCTTGCTTCTAAAGCATACGCAAGCAGAAATTTCAATGTACAATGATGTTTTCAAAAAAACAGTCAAAATGTGCTCCACTCGGGCTGAAAACGCTTGTTTGGGACATTACATTAATGTTGACTATAAATCATAAACTAAGCATTTTTCAGCTGAAATAATGAATGTAGTCCTCTTAATTCTTGCTTCTAAAGCATACGCAAGCAGAAATTTCAATGTACAATGATGTTTTTAAAAAAAACAGTCAAAATGTGCTCCACTCGGGCTGAAAACGCTGTTGGGGACATTTCATTAATGTTGACTATAAATCAAAAACTAAGCATTTTTCAGCTGAAATAATGAATGTAGTCCTCTTAATTCTTGCTTCTACAGCATACGCAAGCAGAAATTTCAATGTACAATGATGTTTTTAAAAAAACGGTCAAAATGTGCTCCACTCGGGCTGAAAACGCTTGTTTGGAACATTTCATTAATGTTGACTATAAATCATAAACTAAGCATTTTTCAGCTGAAATAATGAATGTAGTCCTCTTAATTCTTGCTTCTAAAGCATACGCAAGCAGAAATTTCAATGTACAATGATTTTTTCAAAAAAACAGTCAAAATGTGCTCCACTCGGGCTGAAAACGCTTGTTTGGGACGTTACATTAATGTTGACTATAAATCATAAACTAAGCATTTTTCAGCTGAAATAATGAATGTAGTCCTCTTAATTCTTGCTTCTAAAGCATACGCAAGCAGAAATTTCAATGTACAATGATGTTTTCAAAAAAACAGTCAAAATGTGCTCCACTCGGGCTGAAAACGCTTGTTTGGGACATTACATTAATGTTGACTATAAATCATAAACTAAGCATTTTTCAGCTGAAATAATGAATGTAGTCCTCTTGATTCTTACTTCTACAGCATACGCAAGCAGAAATTTCAATGTACAATGATGTTTTTAAAAAAACGGTCAAAATGTGCTCCACTCGGGCTGAAAACGCTTGTTTGGAACATTTCATTAATGTTGACTATAAATCATAAACTAAGCATTTTTCAGCTGAAATAATGAATGTAGTCCTCTTAATTCTTGCTTCTAAAGCATACGCAAGCAGAAATTTCAATGTACAATGATGTTTTCAAAAAAACAGTCAAAATGTGCTCCACTCGGGCTGAAAACGCTTGTTTGGGACATTACATTAATGTTGACTATAAATCATAAACTAAGTATTTTTCAGCTGAAATAATGAATGTAGTCCTCTTAATTCTTGCTTCTAAAGCATACGCAAACAGAAATTTCAATGTACAATGATGTTTTTAAAAAAACGGTCAAAATGTGCTCCACTCGGGCTGAAAACGCTTGTTTGGGACATTACATTAATGTTGACTATAAATCATAAACTAAGCATTTTTCAGCTGAAATAATGAATGTAGTCCTCTTAATTCTTGCTTCTAAAGCATACGCAAACAGAAATTTCAATGTACAATGATGTTTTTAAAAAAACGGTCAAAATGTGCTCCACTCGGGCTGAAAACGCTTGTTTGGAACATTTCATTAATGTTGACTATAAATCATAAACTAAGCATTTTTCAGCTGAAATAATGAATGTAGTCCTCTTAATTCTTGCTTCTAAAGCATACGCAAGCAGAAATTTCAATGTACAATGATGTTTTTAAAAAAAACAGTCAAAATGTGCTCCACTCGGGCTGAAAACGCTGTTGGGGACATTTCATTAATGTTGACTATAAATCAAATACTAAGCATTTTTCAGCTGAAATAATGAATGTAGTCCTCTTAATTCTTGCTTCTAAAGCATACGCAAGCAGAAATTTCAATGTACAATGATGTTTTTAAAAAAACAGTCAAAATGTGCTCCACTCAGGCTGAAAACGCTGTTGGGGACATTTCATTAATGTTGACTATAAATCATAAACTAAGCATTTTTCAGCTGAAATAATGAATGTAGTCCTCTTAATTCTTGCTTCTAAAGCATACGCAAGCAGAAATTTCAATGTACAATGATGTTTTTAAAAAAACAGTCAAAATGTGCTCCACTCGGGCTGAAAACGCTTGTTTGGGACATTACATTAATGTTGACTATAAATCATAAACTAAGCATTTTTCAGCTGAAATAATGAATGTAGTCCTCTTAATTCTTGCTTCTAAAGCAGACGCAAGCAGAAATTTCAATGTACAATGATGTTTTTAAAAAAATGGTCAAAATGTGCTCCACTCGGGCTGAAAACGCTTGTTTGGAACATTTCATTAATGTTGACTATAAATCATAAACTAAGCATTTTTCAGCTGAAATAATGAATGTAGTCCTCTTAATTCTTGCTTCTAAAGCATACGCAAGCAGAAATTTCAATGTACAATGATGTTTTTAAAAAAAACAGTCAAAATGTGCTCCACTCGGGCTGAAAACGCTGTTGGGGACATTTCATTAATGTTGACTATAAATCAAAAACTAAGCATTTTTCAGCTGAAATAATGAATGTAGTCCTTTTAATTCTTGCTTCTATAGCATACGCAAGCAGAAATTTCAGCCCACTCGGGCTGAAAACGCTTGTTTGGAACATTTCATTAATGTTGACTATAAATCATAAACTAAGCATTTTTCAGCTGAAATAATGAATGTAGTCCTCTTAATTCTTGCTTCTAAAGCATACGCAAGCAGAAATTTCAATGTACAATGATGATTTTAAAAAAACAGTCAAAATGTGCTCCACTCAGGCTGAAAACGATGTTGGGGACATTTCATTAATGTTGACTATAAATCATAAACTAAGCATTTTTCAGCTGAAATAATGAATGTAGTCCTCTTAATTCTTGCTTCTAAAGCATACGCAAGCAGAAATTTCAATGTACAATGATGTTTTTAAAAAAACAGTCAAAATGTGCTCCACTCGGGCTGAAAACGCTTGTTTGGGACGTTACATTAATGTTGACTATAAATCATAAACTAAGCATTTTTCAGCTGAAATAATGAATGTAGTCCTCTTAATTCTTGCTTCTAAAGCATACGCAAGCAGAAATTTCAATGTACAATGATGTTTTTAAAAAAACAGTCAAAATGTGCTCCACTCAGGCTGAAAACGCTGTTGGGGACATTTCATTAATGTTGACTATAAATCATAAACTAAGCATTTTTCAGCTGAAATAATGAATGTAGTCCTCTTAATTCTTGCTTCTAAAGCATACGCAAGCAGAAATTTCAATGTACAATGATGTTTTTAAAAAAACAGTCAAAATGTGCTCCACTCGGGCTGAAAACGCTTGTTTGGGACATTACATTAATGTTGACTATAAATCATAAACTAAGCATTTTTCAGCTGAAATAATGAATGTAGTCCTCTTAATTCTTGCTTCTAAAGCAGACGCAAGCAGAAATTTCAATGTACAATGATGTTTTTAAAAAAATGGTCAAAATGTGCTCCACTCGGGCTGAAAACGCTTGTTTGGAACATTTCATTAATGTTGACTATAAATCATAAACTAAGCATTTTTCAGCTGAAATAATGAATGTAGTCCTCTTAATTCTTGCTTCTAAAGCATACGCAAGCAGAAATTTCAATGTACAATGATGTTTTTAAAAAAAACAGTCAAAATGTGCTCCACTCGGGCTGAAAACGCTGTTGGGGACATTTCATTAATGTTGACTATAAATCAAAAACTAAGCATTTTTCAGCTGAAATAATGAATGTAGTCCTTTTAATTCTTGCTTCTATAGCATACGCAAGCAGAAATTTCAGCCCACTCGGGCTGAAAACGCTTGTTTGGAACATTTCATTAATGTTGACTATAAATCATAAACTAAGCATTTTTCAGCTGAAATAATGAATGTAGTCCTCTTAATTCTTGCTTCTAAAGCATACGCAAGCAGAAATTTCAATGTACAATGATGTTTTTAAAAAAACAGTCAAAATGTGCTCCACTCAGGCTGAAAACGATGTTGGGGACATTTCATTAATGTTGACTATAAATCATAAACTAAGCATTTTTCAGCTGAAATAATGAATGTAGTCCTCTTAATTCTTGCTTCTAAAGCATACGCAAGCAGAAATTTCAATGTACAATGATGTTTTTAAAAAAACAGTCAAAATGTGCTCCACTCGGGCTGAAAACGCTTGTTTGGGACATTACATTAATGTTGACTATAAATCATAAACTAAGCATTTTTCAGCTGAAATAATGAATGTAGTCCTCTTAATTCTTGCTTCTAAAGCATACGCAAGCAGAAATTTCAATGTACAATGATGTTTTTAAAAAAACAGTCAAAATGTGCTCCACTCAGGCTGAAAACGCTGTTGGGGACATTTCATTAATGTTGACTATAAATCATAAACTAAGCATTTTTCAGCTGAAATAATGAATGTAGTCCTCTTAATTCTTGCTTCTAAAGCATACGCAAGCAGAAATTTCAATGTACAATGATGTTTTTAAAAAAACAGTCAAAATGTGCTCCACTCGGGCTGAAAACGCTTGTTTGGGACATTACATTAATGTTGACTATAAATCATAAACTAAGCATTTTTCAGCTGAAATAATGAATGTAGTCCTCTTAATTCTTGCTTCTACAGCATACGCAAGCAGAAATTTCAATGTACAATGATGTTTTTAAAAAAACGGTCAAAATGTGCTCCACTCGGGCTGAAAACGCTTGTTTGGAACATTTCATTAATGTTGACTATAAATCATAAACTAAGCATTTTTCAGCTGAAATAATGAATGTAGTCCTCTTAATTCTTGCTTCTAAAGCATACGCAAGCAGAAATTTCAATGTACAATGATGTTTTCAAAAAAACAGTCAAAATGTGCTCCACTCGGGCTGAAAACGCTTGTTTGGGACATTACATTAATGTTGACTATAAATCATAAACTAAGCATTTTTCAGCTGAAATAATGAATGTAGTCCTCTTAATTCTTGCTTCTACAGCATACGCTAGCAGAAATTTCAATGTACAATGATGTTTTTAAAAAAACGGTCAAAATGTGCTCCACTCGGGCTGAAAACGCTTGTTTGGAACATTTCATTAATGTTGACTATAAATCATAAACTAAGCATTTTTCAGCTGAAATAATGAATGTAGTCCTCTTAATTCTTGCTTCTAAAGCATACGCAAGCAGAAATTTCAATGTACAATGATGTTTTCAAAAAAACAGTCAAAATGTGCTCCACTCGGGCTGAAAACGCTTGTTTGGGACATTACATTAATGTTGACTATAAATCATAAACTAAGCATTTTTCAGCTGAAATAATGAATGTAGTCCTCTTAATTCTTGCTTCTAAAGCATACGCAAGCAGAAATTTCAATGTACAATGATGTTTTTAAAAAAACAGTCAAAATGTGCTCCACTCAGGCTGAAAACGCTGTTGGGGACATTTCATTAATGTTGACTATAAATCATAAACTAAGCATTTTTCAGCTGAAATAATGAATGTAGTCCTCTTAATTCTTGCTTCTAAAGCATACGCAAGCAGAAATTTCAATGTACAATGATGTTTTTAAAAAAACAGTCAAAATGTGCTCCACTCGGGCTGAAAACGCTTGTTTGGGACATTACATTAATGTTGACTATAAATCATAAACTAAGCATTTTTCAGCTGAAATAATGAATGTAGTCCTCTTAATTCTTGCTTCTACAGCATACGCAAGCAGAAATTTCAATGTACAATGATGTTTTTAAAAAAACGGTCAAAATGTGCTCCACTCGGGCTGAAAACGCTTGTTTGGAACATTTCATTAATGTTGACTATAAATCATAAACTAAGCATTTTTCAGCTGAAATAATGAATGTAGTCCTCTTAATTCTTGCTTCTACAGCATACGCAAGCAGAAATTTCAATGTACAATGATGTTTTTAAAAAAACAGTCAAAATGTGCTCCACTCGGGCTGAAAACGCTTGTTTGGGACATTTCATTAATGTTGAGTATAAATCATAAACTAAGCATTTTTCAGCTGAAATAATGAATGTAGTCCTCTTAATTCTTGCTTCTACAGCATACGCAAGCAGAAATTTCAATGTACAATGATGTTTTTAAAAAAACGGTCAAAATGTGCTCCACTCGGGCTGAAAACGCTTGTTTGGAACATTTCATTAATGTTGACTATAAATCATAAACTAAGCATTTTTCAGCTGAAATAATGAATGTAGTCCTCTTAATTCTTGCTTCTAAAGCAGACGCAAGCAGAAATTTCAATGTACAATGATGTTTTCAAAAAAACAGTCAAAATGTGCTCCACTCGGGCTGAAAACGCTTGTTTGGGACATTACATTAATGTTGACTATAAATCATAAACTAAGCATTTTTCAGCTGAAATAATGAATGTAGTCCTCTTAATTCTTGCTTCTAAAGCATACGCAAACAGAAATTTCAATGTACAATGATGTTTTTAAAAAAACGGTCAAAATGTGCTCCACTCGGGCTGAAAACGCTTGTTTGGAACATTTCATTAATGTTGACTATAATTCATAAACTAAGCATTTTTCAGCTGAAATAATGAATGTAGTCCTCTTAATTCTTGCTTCTAAAGCATACGCAAGCAGAAATTTCAATGTACAATGATGTTTTTAAAAAAACAGTCAAAATGTGCTCCACTCGGGCTGAAAACGCTTGTTTGGGACATTACATTAATGTTGACTATAAATCATAAACTAAGCATTTTTCAGCTGAAATAATGAATGTAGTCCTCTTAATTCTTGCTTCTAAAGCAGACGCAAGCAGAAATTTCAATGTACAATGATGTTTTTAAAAAAATGGTCAAAATGTGCTCCACTCGGGCTGAAAACGCTTGTTTGGAACATTTCATTAATGTTGACTATAAATCATAAACTAAGCATTTTTCAGCTGAAATAATGAATGTAGTCCTCTTAATTCTTGCTTCTAAAGCATACGCAAGCAGAAATTTCAATGTACAATGATGTTTTTAAAAAAAACAGTCAAAATGTGCTCCACTCGGGCTGAAAACGCTGTTGGGGACATTTCATTAATGTTGACTATAAATCAAAAACTAAGCATTTTTCAGCTGAAATAATGAATGTAGTCCTCTTAATTCTTGCTTCTAAAGCATACGCAAGCAGAAATTTCAATGTACAATGATGTTTTTAAAAAAACAGTCAAAATGTGCTCCACTCAGGCTGAAAACGCTGTTGGGGACATTTCATTAATGTTGACTATAAATCATAAACTAAGCATTTTTCAGCTGAAAAATGAATGTAGTCCTCTTAATTCTTGCTTCTAAAGCATACGCAAGCAGAAATTTCAATGTACAATGATGTTTTCAAAAAAACAGTCAAAATGTGCTCCACTCGGGCTGAAAACGCTTGTTTGGGACATTACATTAATGTTGACTATAAATCATAAACTAAGCATTTTTCAGCTGAAATAATGAATGTAGTCCTCTTAATTCTTGCTTCTAAAGCATACGCAAGCAGAAATTTCAATGTACAATGATGTTTTCAAAAAAACAGTCAAAATGTGCTCCACTCGGGCTGAAAACGCTTGTTTGGGACATTACATTAATGTTGACTATAAATCATAAACTAAGCATTTTTCAGCTGAAATAATGAATGTAGTCCTCTTAATTCTTGCTTCTAAAGCATACGCAAGCAGAAATTTCAATGTACAATGATGTTTTCAAAAAAACAGTCAAAATGTGCTCCACTCGGGCTGAAAACGCTTGTTTGGGACATTACATTAATGTTGACTATAAATCATAAACTAAGCATTTTTCAGCTGAAATAATGAATGTAGTCCTCTTAATTCTTGCTTCTAAAGCATACGCAAGCAGAAATTTCAATGTACAATGATGTTTTTAAAAAAAACAGTCAAAATGTGCTCCACTCGGGCTGAAAACGCTGTTGGGGACATTTCATTAATGTTGACTATAAATCAAAAACTAAGCATTTTTCAGCTGAAATAATGAATGTAGTCCTCTTAATTCTTGCTTCTACAGCATACGCAAGCAGAAATTTCAATGTACAATGATGTTTTTAAAAAAACGGTCAAAATGTGCTCCACTCGGGCTGAAAACGCTTGTTTGGAACATTTCATTAATGTTGACTATAAATCATAAACTAAGCATTTTTCAGCTGAAATAATGAATGTAGTCCTCTTAATTCTTGCTTCTAAAGCATACGCAAGCAGAAATTTCAATGTACAATGATGTTTTCAAAAAAACAGTCAAAATGTGCTCCACTCGGGCTGAAAACGCTTGTTTGGGACGTTACATTAATGTTGACTATAAATCATAAACTAAGCATTTTTCAGCTGAAATAATGAATGTAGTCCTCTTAATTCTTGCTTCTAAAGCATACGCAAGCAGAAATTTCAATGTACAATGATGTTTTCAAAAAAACAGTCAAAATGTGCTCCACTCGGGCTGAAAACGCTTGTTTGGGACATTACATTAATGTTGACTATAAATCATAAACTAAGCATTTTTCAGCTGAAATAATGAATGTAGTCCTCTTAATTCTTGCTTCTACAGCATACGCTAGCAGAAATTTCAATGTACAATGATGTTTTTAAAAAAACGGTCAAAATGTGCTCCACTCGGGCTGAAAACGCTTGTTTGGAACATTTCATTAATGTTGACTATAAATCATAAACTAAGCATTTTTCAGCTGAAATAATGAATGTAGTCCTCTTAATTCTTGCTTCTAAAGCATACGCAAGCAGAAATTTCAATGTACAATGATGTTTTTAAAAAAACAGTCAAAATGTGCTCCACTCGGGCTGAAAACGCTTGTTTGGGACATTACATTAATGTTGACTATAAATCATAAACTAAGCATTTTTCAGCTGAAATAATGAATGTAGTCCTCTTAATTCTTGCTTCTAAAGCATACGCAAGCAGAAATTTCAATGTACAATGATGTTTTTAAAAAAACAGTCAAAATGTGCTCCACTCAGGCTGAAAACGCTGTTGGGGACATTTCATTAATGTTGACTATAAATCATAAACTAAGCATTTTTCAGCTGAAATAATGAATGTAGTCCTCTTAATTCTTGCTTCTAAAGCATACGCAAGCAGAAATTTCAATGTACAATGATGTTTTTAAAAAAACAGTCAAAATGTGCTCCACTCGGGCTGAAAACGCTTGTTTGGGACATTACATTAATGTTGACTATAAATCATAAACTAAGCATTTTTCAGCTGAAATAATGAATGTAGTCCTCTTAATTCTTGCTTCTACAGCATACGCAAGCAGAAATTTCAATGTACAATGATGTTTTTAAAAAAACGGTCAAAATGTGCTCCACTCGGGCTGAAAACGCTTGTTTGGAACATTTCATTAATGTTGACTATAAATCATAAACTAAGCATTTTTCAGCTGAAATAATGAATGTAGTCCTCTTAATTCTTGCTTCTAAAGCATACGCAAGCAGAAATTTCAATGTACAATGATGTTTTCAAAAAAACAGTCAAAATGTGCTCCACTCGGGCTGAAAACGCTTGTTTGGGACATTACATTAATGTTGACTATAAATCATAAACTAAGCATTTTTCAGCTGAAATAATGAATGTAGTCCTCTTAATTCTTGCTTGTAAAGCAGACGCAAGCAGAAATTTCAATGTACAATGATGTTTTTAAAAAAATGGTCAAAATGTGCTCCACTCGGGATGAAAACGCTTGTTTGGAACATTTCATTAATGTTGACTATAAATCATAAACTAAGCCTTTTTCAGCTGAAATAATGAATGTAGTCCTCTTAATTCTTGCTTCTAAAGCATACGCAAGCAGAAATTTCAATGTACAATGATGTTTTTAAAAAAAACAGTCAAAATGTGCTCCACTCGGGCTGAAAACGCTGTTGGGGACATTTCATTAATGTTGACTATAAATCAAAAACTAAGCATTTTTCAGCTGAAATAATGAATGTAGTCCTCTTAATTCTTGCTTCTAAAGCATACGCAAGCAGAAATTTCAATGTACAATGATGTTTTTAAAAAAACAGTCAAAATGTGCTCCACTCAGGCTGAAAACGCTGTTGGGGACATTTCATTAATGTTGACTATAAATCATAAACTAAGCATTTTTCAGCTGAAATAATGAATGTAGTCCTCTTAATTCTTGCTTCTAAAGCATACGCAAGCAGAAATTTCAATGTACAATGATGTTTTTAAAAAAACAGTCAAAATGTGCTCCACTCGGGCTGAAAACGCTTGTTTGGGACATTACATTAATGTTGACTATAAATCATAAACTAAGCATTTTTCAGCTGAAATAATGAATGTAGTCCTCTTAATTCTTGCTTCTAAAGCATACGCAAGCAGAAATTTCAATGTACAATGATGTTTTTAAAAAAACAGTCAAAATGTGCTCCACTCAGGCTGAAAACGCTGTTGGGGACATTTCATTAATGTTGACTATAAATCATAAACTAAGCATTTTTCAGCTGAAATAATGAATGTAGTCCTCTTAATTCTTGCTTCTAAAGCATACGCAAGCAGAAATTTCAATGTACAATGATGTTTTTAAAAAAACAGTCAAAATGTGCTCCACTCGGGCTGAAAACGCTTGTTTGGGACATTACATTAATGTTGACTATAAATCATAAACTAAGCATTTTTCAGCTGAAATAATGAATGTAGTCCTCTTAATTCTTGCTTCTACAGCATACGCAAGCAGAAATTTCAATGTACAATGATGTTTTTAAAAAAACGGTCAAAATGTGCTCCACTCGGGCTGAAAACGCTTGTTTGGAACATTTCATTAATGTTGACTATAAATCATAAACTAAGCATTTTTCAGCTGCAATAATGAATGTAGTCCTCTTAATTCTTGCTTCTACAGCATACGCAAGCAGAAATTTCAATGTACAATGATGTTTTTAAAAAAACAGTCAAAATGTGCTCCACTCGGGCTGAAAACGCTTGTTTGGGACATTTCATTAATGTTGACTATAAATCATAAACTAAGCATTTTTCAGCTGAAATAATGAATGTAGTCCTCTTAATTCTTGCTTCTACAGCATACGCAAGCAGAAATTTCAATGTACAATGATGTTTTTAAAAAAACGGTCAAAATGTGCTCCACTCGGGCTGAAAACGCTTGTTTGGAACATTTCATTAATGTTGACTATAAATCATAAACTAAGCATTTTTCAGCTGAAATAATGAATGTAGTCCTCTTAATTCTTGCTTCTAAAGCAGACGCAAGCAGAAATTTCAATGTACAATGATGTTTTCAAAAAAACAGTCAAAATGTGCTCCACTCGGGCTGAAAACGCTTGTTTGGGACATTACATTAATGTTGACTATAAATCATAAACTAAGCATTTTTCAGCTGAAATAATGAATGTAGTCCTCTTAATTCTTGCTTCTAAAGCATACGCAAACAGAAATTTCAATGTACAATGATGTTTTTAAAAAAACGGTCAAAATGTGCTCCACTCGGGCTGAAAACGCTTGTTTGGGACATTTCATTAATGTTGACTATAAATCATAAACTAAGCATTTTTCAGCTGAAATAATGAATGTAGTCCTCTTAATTCTTGCTTCTAAAGCATACGCAAGCAGAAATTTCAATGTACAATGATGTTTTTAAAAAAAACAGTCAAAATGTGCTCCACTCGGGCTGAAAACGCTGTTGGGGACATTTCATTAATGTTGACTATAAATCAAAAACTAAGCATTTTTCAGCTGAAATAATGAATGTAGTCCTCTTAATTCTTGCTTCTAAAGCATACGCAAGCAGAAATTTCAATGTACAATGATGTTTTTAAAAAAACAGTCAAAATGTGCTCCACTCAGGCTGAAAACGCTGTTGGGGACATTTCATTAATGTTGACTATAAATCATAAACTAAGCATTTTTCAGCTGAAATAATGAATGTAGTCCTCTTAATTCTTGCTTCTAAAGCATACGCAAGCAGAAATTTCAATGTACAATGATGTTTTCAAAAAAACAGTCAAAATGTGCTCCACTCGGGCTGAAAACGCTTGTTTGGGACATTACATTAATGTTGACTATAAATCATAAACTAAGCATTTTTCAGCTGAAATAATGAATGTAGTCCTCTTAATTCTTGCTTGTAAAGCAGACGCAAGCAGAAATTTCAATGTACAATGATGTTTTTAAAAAAACAGTCAAAATGTGCTCCACTCAGGCTGAAAACGCTGTTGGGGACATTTCATTAATGTTGACTATAAATCATAAACTAAGCATTTTTCAGCTGAAATAATGAATGTAGTCCTCTTAATTCTTGCTTCTAAAGCATACGCAAGCAGAAATTTCAATGTACAATGATGTTTTCAAAAAAACAGTCAAAATGTGCTCCACTCGGGCTGAAAACGCTTGTTTGGGACATTACATTAATGTTGACTATAAATCATAAACTAAGCATTTTTCAGCTGAAATAATGAATGTAGTCCTCTTAATTCTTGCTTCTACAGCATACGCTAGCAGAAATTTCAATGTACAATGATGTTTTTAAAAAAACGGTCAAAATGTGCTCCACTCGGGCTGAAAACGCTTGTTTGGAACATTTCATTAATGTTGACTATAAATCATAAACTAAGCATTTTTCAGCTGAAATAATGAATGTAGTCCTCTTAATTCTTGCTTCTAAAGCATACGCAAGCAGAAATTTCAATGTACAATGATGTTTTCAAAAAAACAGTCAAAATGTGCTCCACTCGGGCTGAAAACGCTTGTTTGGGACATTACATTAATGTTGACTATAAATCATAAACTAAGCATTTTTCAGCTGAAATAATGAATGTAGTCCTCTTAATTCTTGCTTCTAAAGCATACGCAAGCAGAAATTTCAATGTACAATGATGTTTTTAAAAAAAACAGTCAAAATGTGCTCCACTCGGGCTGAAAACGCTGTTGGGGACATTTCATTAATGTTGACTATAAATCAAAAACTAAGCATTTTTCAGCTGAAATAATGAATGTAGTCCTCTTAATTCTTGCTTCTACAGCATACGCAAGCAGAAATTTCAATGTACAATGATGTTTTTAAAAAAACGGTCAAAATGTGCTCCACTCGGGCTGAAAACGCTTGTTTGGAACATTTCATTAATGTTGACTATAAATCATAAACTAAGCATTTTTCAGCTGAAATAATGAATGTAGTCCTCTTAATTCTTGCTTCTAAAGCATACGCAAGCAGAAATTTCAATGTACAATGATGTTTTCAAAAAAACAGTCAAAATGTGCTCCACTCGGGCTGAAAACGCTTGTTTGGGACGTTACATTAATGTTGACTATAAATCATAAACTAAGCATTTTTCAGCTGAAATAATGAATGTAGTCCTCTTAATTCTTGCTTCTAAAGCATACGCAAGCAGAAATTTCAATGTACAATGATGTTTTCAAAAAAACAGTCAAAATGTGCTCCACTCGGGCTGAAAACGCTTGTTTGGGACATTACATTAATGTTGACTATAAATCATAAACTAAGCATTTTTCAGCTGAAATAATGAATGTAGTCCTCTTGATTCTTGCTTCTACAGCATACGCAAGCAGAAATTTCAATGTACAATGATGTTTTTAAAAAAACGGTCAAAATGTGCTCCACTCGGGCTGAAAACGCTTGTTTGGAACATTTCATTAATGTTGACTATAATTCATAAACTAAGCATTTTTCAGCTGAAATAATGAATGTAGTCCTCTTAATTCTTGCTTCTAAAGCATACGCAAGCAGAAATTTCAATGTACAATGATGTTTTCAAAAAAACAGTCAAAATGTGCTCCACTCGGGCTGAAAACGCTTGTTTGGGACGTTACATTAATGTTGACTATAAATCATAAACTAAGCATTTTTCAGCTGAAATAATGAATGTAGTCCTCTTAATTCTTGCTTCTAAAGCATACGCAAGCAGAAATTTCAATGTACAATGATGTTTTCAAAAAAACAGTCAAAATGTGCTCCACTCGGGCTGAAAACGCTTGTTTGGGACATTACATTAATGTTGACTATAAATCATAAACTAAGCATTTTTCAGCTGAAATAATGAATGTAGTCCTCTTGATTCTTGCTTCTACAGCATACGCAAGCAGAAATTTCAATGTACAATGATGTTTTTAAAAAAACGGTCAAAATGTGCTCCACTCGGGCTGAAAACGCTTGTTTGGAACATTTCATTAATGTTGACTATAATTCATAAACTAAGCATTTTTCAGCTGAAATAATGAATGTAGTCCTCTTAATTCTTGCTTCTAAAGCATACGCAAGCAGAAATTTCAATGTACAATGATGTTTTTAAAAAAACAGTCAAAATGTGCTCCACTCGGGCTGAAAACGCTTGTTTGGGACATTACATTAATGTTGACTATAAATCATAAACTAAGCATTTTTCAGCTGAAATAATGAATGTAGTCCTCTTAATTCTTGCTTCTAAAGCAGACGCAAGCAGAAATTTCAATGTACAATGATGTTTTTAAAAAAATGGTCAAAATGTGCTCCACTTTGGCTGAAAACGCTTGTTTGGAACATTTCATTAATGTTGACTATAAATCATAAACTAAGCATTTTTCAGCTGAAATAATGAATGTAGTCCTCTTAATTCTTGCTTCTAAAGCATACGCAAGCAGAAATTTCAATGTACAATGATGTTTTTAAAAAAAACAGTCAAAATGTGCTCCACTCGGGCTGAAAACGCTGTTGGGGACATTTCATTAATGTTGACTATAAATCAAAAACTAAGCATTTTTCAGCTGAAATAATGAATGTAGTCCTCTTAATTCTTGCTTCTAAAGCATACGCAAGCAGAAATTTCAATGTACAATGATGTTTTTAAAAAAACAGTCAAAATGTGCTCCACTCGGGCTGAAAACGCTTGTTTGCGACATTACATTAATGTTGACTATAAATCATAAACTAAGCATTTTTCAGCTGAAATAATGAATGTAGTCCTCTTAATTCTTGCTTCTACAGCATACGCAAGCAGAAATTTCAATGTACAATGATGTTTTTAAAAAAACGGTCAAAATGTGCTCCACTCGGGCTGAAAACGCTTGTTTGGAACATTTCATTAATGTTGACTATAAATCATAAACTAAGCATTTTTCAGCTGAAATAATGAATGTAGTCCTCTTAATTCTTGCTTCTACAGCATACGCAAGCAGAAATTTCAATGTACAATGATGTTTTTAAAAAAACGGTCAAAATGTGCTCCACTCGGGCTGAAAACGCTTGTTTGGAACATTTCATTAATGTTGACTATAAATCATAAACTAAGCATTTTTCAGCTGAAATAATGAATGTAGTCCTCTTAATTCTTGCTTCTAAAGCATACGCAAGCAGAAATTTCAATGTACAATGATGTTTTCAAAAAAACAGTCAAAATGTGCTCCACTCGGGCTGAAAACGCTTGTTTGGGACATTACATTAATGTTGACTATAAATCATAAACTAAGCATTTTTCAGCTGAAATAATGAATGTAGTCCTCTTAATTCTTGCTTCTAAAGCATACGCAAGCAGAAATTTCAATGTACAATGATGTTTTTAAAAAAACAGTCAAAATGTGCTCCACTCAGGCTGAAAACGCTGTTGGGGACATTTCATTAAAGTTGACTATAAATCATAAACTAAGCATTTTTCAGCTGAAATAATGAATGTAGTCCTCTTAATTCTTGCTTCTAAAGCATACGCAAGCAGAAATTTCAATGTACAATGATGTTTTTAAAAAAACAGTCAAAATGTGCTCCACTCGGGCTGAAAACGCTTGTTTGGGACATTACATTAATGTTGACTATAAATCATAAACTAAGCATTTTTCAGCTGAAATAATGAATGTAGTCCTCTTAATTCTTGCTTCTACAGCATACGCAAGCAGAAATTTCAATGTACAATGATGTTTTTAAAAAAACGGTCAAAATGTGCTCCACTCGGGCTGAAAACGCTTGTTTGGAACATTTCATTAATGTTGACTATAAATCATAAACTAAGCATTTTTCAGCTGAAATAATGAATGTAGTCCTCTTAATTCTTGCTTCTACAGCATACGCAAGCAGAAATTTCAATGTACAATGATGTTTTTAAAAAAACAGTCAAAATGTGCTCCACTCGGGCTGAAAACGCTTGTTTGGGACATTTCATTAATGTTGAGTATAAATCATAAACTAAGCATTTTTCAGCTGAAATAATGAATGTAGTCCTCTTAATTCTTGCTTCTACAGCATACGCAAGCAGAAATTTCAATGTACAATGATGTTTTTAAAAAAACGGTCAAAATGTGCTCCACTCGGGCTGAAAACGCTTGTTTGGAACATTTCATTAATGTTGACTATAAATCATAAACTAAGCATTTTTCAGCTGAAATAATGAATGTAGTCCTCTTAATTCTTGCTTCTAAAGCAGACGCAAGCAGAAATTTCAATGTACAATGATGTTTTCAAAAAAACAGTCAAAATGTGCTCCACTCGGGCTGAAAACGCTTGTTTGGGACATTACATTAATGTTGACTATAAATCATAAACTAAGCATTTTTCAGCTGAAATAATGAATGTAGTCCTCTTAATTCTTGCTTCTAAAGCATACGCAAACAGAAATTTCAATGTACAATGATGTTTTTAAAAAAACGGTCAAAATGTGCTCCACTCGGGCTGAAAACGCTTGTTTGGAACATTTCATTAATGTTGACTATAATTCATAAACTAAGCATTTTTCAGCTGAAATAATGAATGTAGTCCTCTTAATTCTTGCTTCTAAAGCATACGCAAGCAGAAATTTCAATGTACAATGATGTTTTTAAAAAAACAGTCAAAATGTGCTCCACTCGGGCTGAAAACGCTTGTTTGGGACATTACATTAATGTTGACTATAAATCATAAACTAAGCATTTTTCAGCTGAAATAATGAATGTAGTCCTCTTAATTCTTGCTTCTAAAGCAGACGCAAGCAGAAATTTCAATGTACAATGATGTTTTTAAAAAAACAGTCAAAATGTGCTCCACTCAGGCTGAAAACGCTGTTGGGGACATTTCATTAAAGTTGACTATAAATCATAAACTAAGCATTTTTCAGCTGAAATAATGAATGTAGTCCTCTTAATTCTTGCTTCTAAAGCATACGCAAGCAGAAATTTCAATGTACAATGATGTTTTTAAAAAAACAGTCAAAATGTGCTCCACTCGGGCTGAAAACGCTTGTTTGGGACATTACATTAATGTTGACTATAAATCATAAACTAAGCATTTTTCAGCTGAAATAATGAATGTAGTCCTCTTAATTCTTGCTTCTACAGCATACGCAAGCAGAAATTTCAATGTACAATGATGTTTTTAAAAAAACGGTCAAAATGTGCTCCACTCGGGCTGAAAACGCTTGTTTGGAACATTTCATTAATGTTGACTATAAATCATAAACTAAGCATTTTTCAGCTGAAATAATGAATGTAGTCCTCTTAATTCTTGCTTCTACAGCATACGCAAGCAGAAATTTCAATGTACAATGATGTTTTAAAAAAAACAGTCAAAATGTGCTCCACTCGGGCTGAAAACGCTTGTTTGGGACATTTCATTAATGTTGAGTATAAATCATAAACTAAGCATTTTTCAGCTGAAATAATGAATGTAGTCCTCTTAATTCTTGCTTCTACAGCATACGCAAGCAGAAATTTCAATGTACAATGATGTTTTTAAAAAAACGGTCAAAATGTGCTCCACTCGGGCTGAAAACGCTTGTTTGGAACATTTCATTAATGTTGACTATAAATCATAAACTAAGCATTTTTCAGCTGAAATAATGAATGTAGTCCTCTTAATTCTTGCTTCTAAAGCAGACGCAAACAGAAATTTCAATGTACAATGATGTTTTTAAAAAAACGGTCAAAATGTGCTCCACTCGGGCTGAAAACGCTTGTTTGGAACATTTCATTAATGTTGACTATAAATCATAAACTAAGCATTTTTCAGCTGAAATAATGAATGTAGTCCTCTTAATTCTTGCTTCTAAAGCAGACGCAAGCAGAAATTTCAATGTACAATGATGTTTTCAAAAAAACAGTCAAAATGTGCTCCACTCGGGCTGAAAACGCTTGTTTGGGACATTACATTAATGTTGACTATAAATCATAAACTAAGCATTTTTCAGCTGAAATAATGAATGTAGTCCTCTTAATTCTTGCTTCTAAAGCATACGCAAACAGAAATTTCAATGTACAATGATGTTTTTAAAAAAACGGTCAAAATGTGCTCCACTCGGGCTGAAAACGCTTGTTTGGAACATTTCATTAATGTTGACTATAATTCATAAACTAAGCATTTTTCAGCTGAAATAATGAATGTAGTCCTCTTAATTCTTGCTTCTAAAGCATACGCAAGCAGAAATTTCAATGTACAATGATGTTTTTAAAAAAACAGTCAAAATGTGCTCCACTCGGGCTGAAAACGCTTGTTTGGGACATTACATTAATGTTGACTATAAATCATAAACTAAGCATTTTTCAGCTGAAATAATGAATGTAGTCCTCTTAATTCTTGCTTCTAAAGCAGACGCAAGCAGAAATTTCAATGTACAATGATGTTTTTAAAAAAATGGTCAAAATGTGCTCCACTCGGGCTGAAAACGCTGTTGGGGACATTTCATTAATGTTGACTATAAATCAAAAACTAAGCATTTTTCAGCTGAAATAATGAATGTAGTCCTCTTAATTCTTGCTTCTAAAGCATACGCAAGCAGAAATTTCAATGTACAATGATGTTTTTAAAAAAACAGTCAAAATGTGCTCCACTCAGGCTGAAAACGCTGTTGGGGACATTTCATTAATGTTGACTATAAATCATAAACTAAGCATTTTTCAGCTGAAATAATGAATGTAGTCCTCTTAATTCTTGCTTCTAAAGCATACGCAAGCAGAAATTTCAATGTACAATGATGTTTTCAAAAAAACAGTCAAAATGTGCTCCACTCGGGCTGAAAACGCTTGTTTGGGACATTACATTAATGTTGACTATAAATCATAAACTAAGCATTTTTCAGCTGAAATAATGAATGTAGTCCTCTTAATTCTTGCTTCTACAGCATACGCTAGCAGAAATTTCAATGTACAATGATGTTTTTAAAAAAACGGTCAAAATGTGCTCCACTCGGGCTGAAAACGCTTGTTTGGAACATTTCATTAATGTTGACTATAAATCATAAACTAAGCATTTTTCAGCTGAAATAATGAATGTAGTCCTCTTAATTCTTGCTTCTAAAGCATACGCAAGCAGAAATTTCAATGTACAATGATGTTTTCAAAAAAACAGTCAAAATGTGCTCCACTCGGGCTGAAAACGCTTGTTTGGGACATTACATTAATGTTGACTATAAATCATAAACTAAGCATTTTTCAGCTGAAATAATGAATGTAGTCCTCTTAATTCTTGCTTCTAAAGCATACGCAAGCAGAAATTTCAATGTACAATGATGTTTTTAAAAAAACAGTCAAAATGTGCTCCACTCAGGCTGAAAACGCTGTTGGGGACATTTCATTAATGTTGACTATAAATCATAAACTAAGCATTTTTCAGCTGAAATAATGAATGTAGTCCTCTTAATTCTTGCTTCTAAAGCATACGCAAGCAGAAATTTCAATGTACAATGATGTTTTTAAAAAAACAGTCAAAATGTGCTCCACTCGGGCTGAAAACGCTTGTTTGGGACATTACATTAATGTTGACTATAAATCATAAACTAAGCATTTTTCAGCTGAAATAATGAATGTAGTCCTCTTAATTCTTGCTTCTACAGCATACGCAAGCAGAAATTTCAATGTACAATGATGTTTTTAAAAAAACGGTCAAAATGTGCTCCACTCGGGCTGAAAACGCTTGTTTGGAACATTTCATTAATGTTGACTATAAATCATAAACTAAGCATTTTTCAGCTGAAATAATGAATGTAGTCCTCTTAATTCTTGCTTCTACAGCATACGCAAGCAGAAATTTCAATGTACAATGATGTTTTTAAAAAAACAGTCAAAATGTGCTCCACTCGGGCTGAAAACGCTTGTTTGGGACATTTCATTAATGTTGAGTATAAATCATAAACTAAGCATTTTTCAGCTGAAATAATGAATGTAGTCCTCTTAATTCTTGCTTCTACAGCATACGCAAGCAGAAATTTCAATGTACAATGATGTTTTTAAAAAAACGGTCAAAATGTGCTCCACTCGGGCTGAAAACGCTTGTTTGGAACATTTCATTAATGTTGACTATAAATCATAAACTAAGCATTTTTCAGCTGAAATAATGAATGTAGTCCTCTTAATTCTTGCTTCTAAAGCAGACGCAAGCAGAAATTTCAATGTACAATGATGTTTTCAAAAAAACAGTCAAAATGTGCTCCACTCGGGCTGAAAACGCTTGTTTGGGACATTACATTAATGTTGACTATAAATCATAAACTAAGCATTTTTCAGCTGAAATAATGAATGTAGTCCTCTTAATTCTTGCTTCTAAAGCATACGCAAACAGAAATTTCAATGTACAATGATGTTTTTAAAAAAACGGTCAAAATGTGCTCCACTCGGGCTGAAAACGCTTGTTTGGAACATTTCATTAATGTTGACTATAATTCATAAACTAAGCATTTTTCAGCTGAAATAATGAATGTAGTCCTCTTAATTCTTGCTTCTAAAGCATACGCAAGCAGAAATTTCAATGTACAATGATGTTTTTAAAAAAACAGTCAAAATGTGCTCCACTCGGGCTGAAAACGCTTGTTTGGGACATTACATTAATGTTGACTATAAATCATAAACTAAGCATTTTTCAGCTGAAATAATGAATGTAGTCCTCTTAATTCTTGCTTCTAAAGCATACGCAAGCAGAAATTTCAATGTACAATGATGTTTTTAAAAAAACAGTCAAAATGTGCTCCACTCAGGCTGAAAACGCTGTTGGGGACATTTCATTAATGTTGACTATAAATCATAAACTAAGCATTTTTCAGCTGAAATAATGAATGTAGTCCTCTTAATTCTTGCTTCTAAAGCATACGCAAGCAGAAATTTCAATGTACAATGATGTTTTTAAAAAAACAGTCAAAATGTGCTCCACTCGGGCTGAAAACGCTTGTTTGGGACATTACATTAATGTTGACTATAAATCATAAACTAAGCATTTTTCAGCTGAAATAATGAATGTAGTCCTCTTAATTCTTGCTTCTACAGCATACGCAAGCAGAAATTTCAATGTACAATGATGTTTTTAAAAAAACGGTCAAAATGTGCTCCACTCGGGCTGAAAACGCTTGTTTGGAACATTTCATTAATGTTGACTATAAATCATAAACTAAGCATTTTTCAGCTGCAATAATGAATGTAGTCCTCTTAATTCTTGCTTCTACAGCATACGCAAGCAGAAATTTCAATGTACAATGATGTTTTTAAAAAAACAGTCAAAATGTGCTCCACTCGGGCTGAAAACGCTTGTTTGGGACATTTCATTAATGTTGACTATAAATCATAAACTAAGCATTTTTCAGCTGAAATAATGAATGTAGTCCTCTTAATTCTTGCTTCTACAGCATACGCAAGCAGAAATTTCAATGTACAATGATGTTTTTAAAAAAACGGTCAAAATGTGCTCCACTCGGGCTGAAAACGCTTGTTTGGAACATTTCATTAATGTTGACTATAAATCATAAACTAAGCATTTTTCAGCTGAAATAATGAATGTAGTCCTCTTAATTCTTGCTTCTAAAGCAGACGCAAGCAGAAATTTCAATGTACAATGATGTTTTCAAAAAAACAGTCAAAATGTGCTCCACTCGGGCTGAAAACGCTTGTTTGGGACATTACATTAATGTTGACTATAAATCATAAACTAAGCATTTTTCAGCTGAAATAATGAATGTAGTCCTCTTAATTCTTGCTTCTAAAGCATACGCAAACAGAAATTTCAATGTACAATGATGTTTTTAAAAAAACGGTCAAAATGTGCTCCACTCGGGCTGAAAACGCTTGTTTGGGACATTTCATTAATGTTGACTATAAATCATAAACTAAGCATTTTTCAGCTGAAATAATGAATGTAGTCCTCTTAATTCTTGCTTCTAAAGCATACGCAAGCAGAAATTTCAATGTACAATGATGTTTTTAAAAAAAACAGTCAAAATGTGCTCCACTCGGGCTGAAAACGCTGTTGGGGACATTTCATTAATGTTGACTATAAATCAAAAACTAAGCATTTTTCAGCTGAAATAATGAATGTAGTCCTCTTAATTCTTGCTTCTAAAGCATACGCAAGCAGAAATTTCAATGTACAATGATGTTTTTAAAAAAACAGTCAAAATGTGCTCCACTCAGGCTGAAAACGCTGTTGGGGACATTTCATTAATGTTGACTATAAATCATAAACTAAGCATTTTTCAGCTGAAATAATGAATGTAGTCCTCTTAATTCTTGCTTCTAAAGCATACGCAAGCAGAAATTTCAATGTACAATGATGTTTTTAAAAAAACAGTCAAAATGTGCTCCACTCGGGCTGAAAACGCTTGTTTGGGACATTACATTAATGTTGACTATAAATCATAAACTAAGCATTTTTCAGCTGAAATAATGAATGTAGTCCTCTTAATTCTTGCTTCTAAAGCAGACGCAAGCAGAAATTTCAATGTACAATGATGTTTTTAAAAAAATGGTCAAAATGTGCTCCACTCGGGCTGAAAACGCTTGTTTGGAACATTTCATTAATGTTGACTATAAATCATAAACTAAGCATTTTTCAGCTGAAATAATGAATGTAGTCCTCTTAATTCTTGCTTCTACAGCATACGCAAGCAGAAATTTCAATGTACAATGATGTTTTTAAAAAAACGGTCAAAATGTGCTCCACTCGGGCTGAAAACGCTTGTTTGGAACATTTCATTAATGTTGACTATAAATCATAAACTAAGCATTTTTCAGCTGAAATAATGAATGTAGTCCTCTTAATTCTTGCTTCTAAAGCAGACGCAAGCAGAAATTTCAATGTACAATGATGTTTTCAAAAAAACAGTCAAAATGTGCTCCACTCGGGCTGAAAACGCTTGTTTGGGACATTACATTAATGTTGACTATAAATCATAAACTAAGCATTTTTCAGCTGAAATAATGAATGTAGTCCTCTTAATTCTTGCTTCTAAAGCAGACGCAAGCAGAAATTTCAATGTACAATGATGTTTTCAAAAAAACAGTCAAAATGTGCTCCACTCGGGCTGAAAACGCTTGTTTGGGACATTACATTAATGTTGACTATAAATCATAAACTAAGCATTTTTCAGCTGAAATAATGAATGTAGTCCTCTTAATTCTTGCTTCTAAAGCATACGCAAACAGAAATTTCAATGTACAATGATGTTTTTAAAAAAACGGTCAAAATGTGCTCCACTCGGGCTGAAAACGCTTGTTTGGGACATTTCATTAATGTTGACTATAAATCATAAACTAAGTTTTTTTCAGCTGAAATAATGAATGTAGTCCTCTTAATTCTTGCTTCTAAAGCATACGCAAGCAGAAATTTCAATGTACAATGATGTTTTTAAAAAAAACAGTCAAAATGTGCTCCACTCGGGCTGAAAACGCTGTTGGGGACATTTCATTAATGTTGACTATAAATCAAAAACTAAGCATTTTTCAGCTGAAATAATGAATGTAGTCCTCTTAATTCTTGCTTCTAAAGCATACGCAAGCAGAAATTTCAATGTACAATGATGTTTTTAAAAAAAACAGTCAAAATGTGCTCCACTCGGGCTGAAAACGCTGTTGGGGACATTTCATTAATGTTGACTATAAATCAAAAACTAAGCATTTTTCAGCTGAAATAATGAATGTAGTCCTCTTAATTCTTGCTTCTAAAGCAGACGCAAGCAGAAATTTCAATGTACAATGATGTTTTCAAAAAAACAGTCAAAATGTGCTCCACTCGGGCTGAAAACGCTTGTTTGGGACATTACATTAATGTTGACTATAAATCATAAACTAAGCATTTTTCAGCTGAAATAATGAATGTAGTCCTCTTAATTCTTGCTTCTAAAGCAGACGCAAGCAGAAATTTCAATGTACAATGATGTTTTCAAAAAAACAGTCAAAATGTGCTCCACTCGGGCTGAAAACGCTTGTTTGGGACATTACATTAATGTTGACTATAAATCATAAACTAAGCATTTTTCAGCTGAAATAATGAATGTAGTCCTCTTAATTCTTGCTTCTAAAGCATACGCAAACAGAAATTTCAATGTACAATGATGTTTTTAAAAAAACGGTCAAAATGTGCTCCACTCGGGCTGAAAACGCTTGTTTGGGACATTTCATTAATGTTGACTATAAATCATAAACTAAGTTTTTTTCAGCTGAAATAATGAATGTAGTCCTCTTAATTCTTGCTTCTAAAGCATACGCAAGCAGAAATTTCAATGTACAATGATGTTTTTAAAAAAAACAGTCAAAATGTGCTCCACTCGGGCTGAAAACGCTGTTGGGGACATTTCATTAATGTTGACTATAAATCAAAAACTAAGCATTTTTCAGCTGAAATAATGAATGTAGTCCTCTTAATTCTTGCTTCTAAAGCATACGCAAGCAGAAATTTCAATGTACAATGATGTTTTTAAAAAAAACAGTCAAAATGTGCTCCACTCGGGCTGAAAACGCTGTTGGGGACATTTCATTAATGTTGACTATAAATCAAAAACTAAGCATTTTTCAGCTGAAATAATGAATGTAGTCCTCTTAATTCTTGCTTCTAAAGCATACGCAAGCAGAAATTTCAATGTACAATGATGTTTTTAAAAAAACAGTCAAAATGTGCTCCACTCAGGCTGAAAACGCTGTTGGGGACATTTCATTAATGTTGACTATAAATCATAAACTAAGCATTTTTCAGCTGAAATAATGAATGTAGTCCTCTTAATTCTTGCTTCTAAAGCAGACGCAAGCAGAAATTTCAATGTACAATGATGTTTTTAAAATAATGGTCAAAATGTGCTCCACTCGGGCTGAAAACGCTTGTTTGGAACATTTCATTAATGTTGACTATAAATCATAAACTAAGCATTTTTCAGCTGAAATAATGAATGTAGTCCTCTTAATTCTTGCTTCTAAAGCATACGCAAGCAGAAATTTCAATGTACAATGATGTTTTTAAAAAAACGGTCAAAATGTGCTCCACTCGGGCTGAAAACGCTTGTTTGGAACATTTCATTAATGTTGACTATAAATCATAAACTAAGCATTTTTCAGCTGAAATAATGAATGTAGTCCTCTTAATTCTTGCTTCTAAAGCATACGCAAGCAGAAATTTCAATGTACAATGATGTTTTCAAAAAAACAGTCAAAATGTGCTCCACTCGGGCTGAAAACGCTTGTTTGGGACATTACATTAATGTTGACTATAAATCATAAACTAAGCATTTTTCAGCTGAAATAATGAATGTAGTCCTCTTAATTCTTGCTTCTAAAGCATACGCAAGCAGAAATTTCAATGTACAATGATGTTTTCAAAAAAACAGTCAAAATGTGCTCCACTCGGGCTGAAAACGCTTGTTTGGGACATTACATTAATGTTGACTATAAATCATAAACTAAGCATTTTTCAGCCTAAATAATGAATGTAGTCCTCTTAATTCTTGCTTCTAAAGCAGACGCAAGCAGAAATTTCAATGTACAATGATGTTTTTAAAAAAACGGTCAAAATGTGCTCCACTCGGGCTGAAAACGCTTGTTTGGGACATTACATTAATGTTGACTATAAATCATAAACTAAGCATTTTTCAGCTGAAATAATGAATGTAGTCCTCTTAATTCTTGCTTCTAAAGCATACGCAAGCAGAAATTTCAATGTACAATGATGTTTTTAAAAAAAACAGTCAAAATGTGCTCCACTCGGGCTGAAAACGCTGTTGGGGACATTTCATTAATGTTGACTATAAATCAAAAACTAAGCATTTTTCAGCTGAAATAATGAATGTAGTCCTCTTAATTCTTGCTTCTAAAGCATACGCAAGCAGAAATTTCAATGTACAATGATGTTTTTAAAAAAACAGTCAAAATGTGCTCCACTCAGGCTGAAAACGCTGTTGGGGACATTTCATTAATGTTGACTATAAATCATAAACTAAGCATTTTTCAGCTGAAATAATGAATGTAGTCCTCTTAATTCTTGCTTCAAAAGCATACGCAAGCAGAAATTTCAATGTACAATGATGTTTTTAAAAAAACAGTCAAAATGTGCTCCACTCGGGCTGAAAACGCTTGTTTGGGACATTACATTAATGTTGACTATAAATCATAAACTAAGCATTTTTCAGCTGAAATAATGAATGTAGTCCTCTTAATTCTTGCTTCTAAAGCATACGCAAACAGAAATTTCAATGTACAATGATGTTTTTAAAAAAACGGTCAAAATGTGCTCCACTCGGGCTGAAAACGCTTGTTTGGAACATTTCATTAATGTTGACTATAATTCATAAACTAAGCATTTTTCAGCTGAAATAATGAATGTAGTCCTCTTAATTCTTGCTTCTAAAGCATACGCAAGCAGAAATTTCAATGTACAATGATGTTTTTAAAAAAACAGTCAAAATGTGCTCCACTCGGGCTGAAAACGCTTGTTTGGGACATTACATTAATGTTGACTATAAATCATAAACTAAGCATTTTTCAGCTGAAATAATGAATGTAGTCCTCTTAATTCTTGCTTCTAAAGCAGACGCAAGCAGAAATTTCAATGTACAATGATGTTTTTAAAAAAATGGTCAAAATGTGCTCCACTCGGGCTGAAAACGCTTGTTTGGAACATTTCATTAATGTTGACTATAAATCATAAACTAAGCATTTTTCAGCTGAAATAATGAATGTAGTCCTCTTAATTCTTGCTTCTAAAGCATACGCAAGCAGAAATTTCAATGTACAATGATGTTTTTAAAAAAAACAGTCAAAATGTGCTCCACTCGGGCTGAAAACGCTGTTGGGGACATTTCATTAATGTTGACTATAAATCAAAAACTAAGCATTTTTCAGCTGAAATAATGAATGTAGTCCTCTTAATTCTTGCTTCTAAAGCATACGCAAGCAGAAATTTCAATGTACAATGATGTTTTTAAAAAAACAGTCAAAATGTGCTCCACTCAGGCTGAAAACGCTGTTGGGGACATTTCATTAATGTTGACTATAAATCATAAACTAAGCATTTTTCAGCTGAAATAATGAATGTAGTCCTCTTAATTCTTGCTTCTAAAGCATACGCAAGCAGAAATTTCAATGTACAATGATGTTTTCAAAAAAACAGTCAAAATGTGCTCCACTCGGGCTGAAAACGCTTGTTTGGGACATTACATTAATGTTGACTATAAATCATAAACTAAGCATTTTTCAGCTGAAATAATGAATGTAGTCCTCTTAATTCTTGCTTCTACAGCATACGCAAGCAGAAATTTCAATGTACAATGATGTTTTTAAAAAAACGGTCAAAATGTGCTCCACTCGGGCTGAAAACGCTTGTTTGGAACATTTCATTAATGTTGACTATAAATCATAAACTAAGCATTTTTCAGCTGAAATAATGAATGTAGTCCTCTTAATTCTTGCTTCTAAAGCATACGCAAGCAGAAATTTCAATGTACAATGATGTTTTCAAAAAAACAGTCAAAATGTGCTCCACTCGGGCTGAAAACGCTTGTTTGGGACATTACATTAATGTTGACTATAAATCATAAACTAAGCATTTTTCAGCTGAAATAATGAATGTAGTCCTCTTAATTCTTGCTTCTAAAGCATACGCAAGCAGAAATTTCAATGTACAATGATGTTTTTAAAAAAAACAGTCAAAATGTGCTCCACTCGGGCTGAAAACGCTGTTGGGGACATTTCATTAATGTTGACTATAAATCAAAAACTAAGCATTTTTCAGCTGAAATAATGAATGTAGTCCTCTTAATTCTTGCTTCTACAGCATACGCAAGCAGAAATTTCAATGTACAATGATGTTTTTAAAAAAACGTTCAAAATGTGCTCCACTCGGGCTGAAAACGCTTGTTTGGAACATTTCATTAATGTTGACTATAAATCATAAACTAAGCATTTTTCAGCTGAAATAATGAATGTAGTCCTCTTAATTCTTGCTTCTAAAGCATACGCAAGCAGAAATTTCAATGTACAATGATGTTTTCAAAAAAACAGTCAAAATGTGCTCCACTCGGGCTGAAAACGCTTGTTTGGGACATTACATTAATGTTGACTATAAATCATAAACTAAGCATTTTTCAGCTGAAATAATGAATGTAGTCCTCTTAATTCTTGCTTCTAAAGCATACGCAAGCAGAAATTTCAATGTACAATGATGTTTTTAAAAAAAACAGTAAAAATGTGCTCCACTCGGGCTGAAAACGCTGTTGGGGACATTTCATTAATGTTGACTATAAATCAAAAACTAAGCATTTTTCAGCTGTAATAATGAATGTAGTCCTCTTAATTCTTGCTTCTACAGCATACGCAAGCAGAAATTTCAATGTACAATGATGTTTTTAAAAAAACGTTCAAAATGTGCTCCACTCGGGCTGAAAACGCTTGTTTGGAACATTTCATTAATGTTGACTATAAATCATAAACTAAGCATTTTTCAGCTGAAATAATGAATGTAGTCCTCTTAATTCTTGCTTCTAAAGCATACGCAAGCAGAAATTTCAATGTACAATGATGTTTTCAAAAAAACAGTCAAAATGTGCTCCACTCGGGCTGAAAACGCTTGTTTGGGACATTACATTAATGTTGACTATAAATCATAAACTAAGCATTTTTCAGCTGAAATAATGAATGTAGTCCTCTTAATTCTTGCTTCTAAAGCATACGCAAGCAGAAATTTCAATGTACAATGATGTTTTCAAAAAAACAGTCAAAATGTGCTCCACTCGGGCTGAAAACGCTTGTTTGGGACATTACATTAATGTTGACTATAAATCATAAACTAAGCATTTTTCAGCCTAAATAATGAATGTAGTCCTCTTAATTCTTGCTTCTAAAGCAGACGCAAGCAGAAATTTCAATGTACAATGATGTTTTTAAAAAAACGGTCAAAATGTGCTCCACTCGAGCTGAAAACGCTTGTTTGGGACATTACATTAATGTTGACTATAAATCATAAACTAAGCATTTTTCAGCTGAAATAATGAATGTAGTCCTCTTAATTCTTGCTTCTAAAGCATACGCAAGCAGAAATTTCAATGTACAATGATGTTTTTAAAAAAAACAGTCAAAATGTGCTCCACTCGGGCTGAAAACGCTGTTGGGGACATTTCATTAATGTTGACTATAAATCAAAAACTAAGCATTTTTCAGCTGAAATAATGAATGTAGTCCTCTTAATTCTTGCTTCTAAAGCATACGCAAGCAGAAATTTCAATGTACAATGATGTTTTTAAAAAACAGTCAAAATGTGCTCCACTCAGGCTGAAAACGCTGTTGGGGACATTTCATTAATGTTGACTATAAATCATAAACTAAGCATTTTTCAGCTGAAATAATGAATGTAGTCCTCTTAATTCTTGCTTCAAAAGCATACGCAAGCAGAAATTTCAATGTACAATGATGTTTTTAAAAAAACAGTCAAAATGTGCTCCACTCGGGCTGAAAACGCTTGTTTGGGACATTACATTAATGTTGACTATAAATCATAAACTAAGCATTTTTCAGCTGAAATAATGAATGTAGTCCTCTTAATTCTTGCTTCTACAGCATACGCAAGCAGAAATTTCAATGTACAATGATGTTTTTAAAAAAACGGTCAAAATGTGCTCCACTCGGGCTGAAAACGCTTGTTTGGAACATTTCATTAATGTTGACTATAAATCATAAACTAAGCATTTTTCAGCTGAAATAATGAATGTAGTCCTCTTAATTCTTGCTTCTAAAGCATACGCAAGCAGAAATTTCAATGTACAATGATGTTTTCAAAAAAACAGTCAAAATGTGCTCCACTCGGGCTGAAAACGCTTGTTTGGGACATTACATTAATGTTGACTATAAATCATAAACTAAGCATTTTTCAGCTGAAATAATGAATGTAGTCCTCTTAATTCTTGCTTCTAAAGCATACGCAAGCAGAAATTTCAATGTACAATGATGTTTTTAAAAAAAACAGTCAAAATGTGCTCCACTCGGGCTGAAAACGCTGTTGGGGACATTTCATTAATGTTGACTATAAATCAAAAACTAAGCATTTTTCAGCTGAAATAATGAATGTAGTCCTCTTAATTCTTGCTTCTACAGCATACGCAAGCAGAAATTTCAATGTACAATGATGTTTTTAAAAAAACGTTCAAAATGTGCTCCACTCGGGCTGAAAACGCTTGTTTGGAACATTTCATTAATGTTGACTATAAATCATAAACTAAGCATTTTTCAGCTGAAATAATGAATGTAGTCCTCTTAATTCTTGCTTCTAAAGCATACGCAAGCAGAAATTTCAATGTACAATGATGTTTTCAAAAAAACAGTCAAAATGTGCTCCACTCGGGCTGAAAACGCTTGTTTGGGACATTACATTAATGTTGACTATAAATCATAAACTAAGCATTTTTCAGCTGAAATAATGAATGTAGTCCTCTTAATTCTTGCTTCTAAAGCATACGCAAGCAGAAATTTCAATGTACAATGATGTTTTTAAAAAAAACAGTCAAAATGTGCTCCACTCGGGCTGAAAACGCTGTTGGGGACATTTCATTAATGTTGACTATAAATCAAAAACTAAGCATTTTTCAGCTGAAATAATGAATGTAGTCCTCTTAATTCTTGCTTCTACAGCATACGCAAGCAGAAATTTCAATGTACAATGATGTTTTTAAAAAAACGTTCAAAATGTGCTCCACTCGGGCTGAAAACGCTTGTTTGGAACATTTCATTAATGTTGACTATAAATCATAAACTAAGCATTTTTCAGCTGAAATAATGAATGTAGTCCTCTTAATTCTTGCTTCTAAAGCATACGCAAGCAGAAATTTCAATGTACAATGATGTTTTCAAAAAAACAGTCAAAATGTGCTCCACTCGGGCTGAAAACGCTTGTTTGGGACGTTACATTAATGTTGACTATAAATCATAAACTAAGCATTTTTCAGCTGAAATAATGAATGTAGTCCTCTTAATTCTTGCTTCTAAAGCATACGCAAGCAGAAATTTCAATGTACAATGATGTTTTCAAAAAAACAGTCAAAATGTGCTCCACTCGGGCTGAAAACGCTTGTTTGGAACATTTCATTAATGTTAACTATAAATCATAAACTAAGCATTTTTCAGCTGAAATAATGAATGTAGTCCTCTTAATTCTTGCTTCTAAAGCATACGCAAGCAGAAATTTCAATGTACAATGATGTTTTCAAAAAAACAGTCAAAATGTGCTCCACTCGGGCTGAAAACGCTTGTTTGGGACATTACATTAATGTTGACTATAAATCATAAACTAAGCATTTTTCAGCTGAAATAATGAATGTAGTCCTCTTAATTCTTGCTTCTAAAGCATACGCAAGCAGAAATTTCAATGTACAATGATGTTTTTAAAAAAAACAGTCAAAATGTGCTCCACTCGGGCTGAAAACGCTGTTGGGGACATTTCATTAATGTTGACTATAAATCAAAAACTAAGCATTTTTCAGCTGAAATAATGAATGTAGTCCTCTTAATTCTTGCTTCTACAGCATACGCAAGCAGAAATTTCAATGTACAATGATGTTTTTAAAAAAACGTTCAAAATGTGCTCCACTCGGGCTGAAAACGCTTGTTTGGAACATTTCATTAATGTTGACTATAAATCATAAACTAAGCATTTTTCAGCTGAAATAATGAATGTAGTCCTCTTAATTCTTGCTTCTAAAGCATACGCAAGCAGAAATTTCAATGTACAATGATGTTTTCAAAAAAACAGTCAAAATGTGCTCCACTCGGGCTGAAAACGCTTGTTTGGGACATT
This sequence comes from Hippichthys cyanospilos, assembly GCF_059441005.1. NCBI lineage: Eukaryota > Metazoa > Chordata > Actinopteri > Syngnathiformes > Syngnathidae > Hippichthys > Hippichthys cyanospilos. The sequence goes on along the minus strand of NC_142384.1, from coordinate 368,307 downwards.
ACATTAATGTTGACTATAAATCATAAACTAAGCATTTTTCAGCTGAAATAATGAATGTAGTCCTCTTAATTCTTGCTTCTAAAGCATACGCAAGCAGAAATTTCAATGTACAATGATGTTTTTAAAAAAAACAGTCAAAATGTGCTCCACTCGGGCTGAAAACGCTGTTGGGGACATTTCATTAATGTTGACTATAAATCAAAAACTAAGCATTTTTCAGCTGAAATAATGAATGTAGTCCTCTTAATTCTTGCTTCTACAGCATACGCAAGCAGAAATTTCAATGTAGAATGATGTTTTTAAAAAAACGTTCAAAATGTGCTCCACTCGGGCTGAAAACGCTTGTTTGGAACATTTCATTAATGTTGACTATAAATCATAAACTAAGCATTTTTCAGCTGAAATAATGAATGTAGTCCTCTTAATTCTTGCTTCTAAAGCATACGCAAGCAGAAATTTCAATGTACAATGATGTTTTCAAAAAAACAGTCAAAATGTGCTCCACTCGGGCTGAAAACGCTTGTTTGGGACGTTACATTAATGTTGACTATAAATCATAAACTAAGCATTTTTCAGCTGAAATAATGAATGTAGTCCTCTTAATTCTTGCTTCTAAAGCATACGCAAGCAGAAATTTCAATGTACAATGATGTTTTCAAAAAAACAGTCAAAATGTGCTCCACTCGGGCTGAAAACGCTTGTTTGGGACATTACATTAATGTTGACTATAAATCATAAACTAAGCATTTTTCAGCTGAAATAATGAATGTAGTCCTCTTAATTCTTGCTTCTAAAGCATACGCAAGCAGAAATTTCAATGTACAATGATGTTTTCAAAAAAACAGTCAAAATGTGCTCCACTCGGGCTGAAAACGCTTGTTTGGGACATTACATTAATGTTGACTATAAATCATAAACTAAGCATTTTTCAGCCTAAATAATGAATGTAGTCCTCTTAATTCTTGCTTCTAAAGCAGACGCAAGCAGAAATTTCAATGTACAATGATGTTTTTAAAAAAACGGTCAAAATGTGCTCCACTCGGGCTGAAAACGCTTGTTTGGGACATTACATTAATGTTGACTATAAATCATAAACTAAGCATTTTTCAGCTGAAATAATGAATGTAGTCCTCTTAATTCTTGCTTCTAAAGCATACGCAAGCAGAAATTTCAATGTACAATGATGTTTTTAAAAAAAACAGTCAAAATGTGCTCCACTCGGGCTGAAAACGCTGTTGGGGACATTTCATTAATGTTGACTATAAATCAAAAACTAAGCATTTTTCAGCTGAAATAATGAATGTAGTCCTCTTAATTCTTGCTTCTAAAGCATACGCAAGCAGAAATTTCAATGTACAATGATGTTTTTAAAAAAACAGTCAAAATGTGCTCCACTCAGGCTGAAAACGCTGTTGGGGACATTTCATTAATGTTGACTATAAATCATAAACTAAGCATTTTTCAGCTGAAATAATGAATGTAGTCCTCTTAATTCTTGCTTCAAAAGCATACGCAAGCAGAAATTTCAATGTACAATGATGTTTTTAAAAAAACAGTCAAAATGTGCTCCACTCGGGCTGAAAACGCTTGTTTGGGACATTACATTAATGTTGACTATAAATCATAAACTAAGCATTTTTCAGCTGAAATAATGAATGTAGTCCTCTTAATTCTTGCTTCTAAAGCATACGCAAACAGAAATTTCAATGTACAATGATGTTTTTAAAAAAACGGTCAAAATGTGCTCCACTCGGGCTGAAAACGCTTGTTTGGAACATTTCATTAATGTTGACTATAATTCATAAACTAAGCATTTTTCAGCTGAAATAATGAATGTAGTCCTCTTAATTCTTGCTTCTAAAGCATACGCAAGCAGAAATTTCAATGTACAATGATGTTTTTAAAAAAACAGTCAAAATGTGCTCCACTCGGGCTGAAAACGCTTGTTTGGGACATTACATTAATGTTGACTATAAATCATAAACTAAGCATTTTTCAGCTGAAATAATGAATGTAGTCCTCTTAATTCTTGCTTCTAAAGCAGACGCAAGCAGAAATTTCAATGTACAATGATGTTTTTAAAAAAATGGTCAAAATGTGCTCCACTCGGGCTGAAAACGCTTGTTTGGAACATTTCATTAATGTTGACTATAAATCATAAACTAAGCATTTTTCAGCTGAAATAATGAATGTAGTCCTCTTAATTCTTGCTTCTAAAGCATACGCAAGCAGAAATTTCAATGTACAATGATGTTTTTAAAAAAAACAGTCAAAATGTGCTCCACTCGGGCTGAAAACGCTGTTGGGGACATTTCATTAATGTTGACTATAAATCAAAAACTAAGCATTTTTCAGCTGAAATAATGAATGTAGTCCTCTTAATTCTTGCTTCTAAAGCATACGCAAGCAGAAATTTCAATGTACAATGATGTTTTTAAAAAAACAGTCAAAATGTGCTCCACTCAGGCTGAAAACGCTGTTGGGGACATTTCATTAATGTTGACTATAAATCATAAACTAAGCATTTTTCAGCTGAAATAATGAATGTAGTCCTCTTAATTCTTGCTTCTAAAGCATACGCAAGCAGAAATTTCAATGTACAATGATGTTTTCAAAAAAACAGTCAAAATGTGCTCCACTCGGGCTGAAAACGCTTGTTTGGGACATTACATTAATGTTGACTATAAATCATAAACTAAGCATTTTTCAGCTGAAATAATGAATGTAGTCCTCTTAATTCTTGCTTCTACAGCATACGCAAGCAGAAATTTCAATGTACAATGATGTTTTTAAAAAAACGGTCAAAATGTGCTCCACTCGGGCTGAAAACGCTTGTTTGGAACATTTCATTAATGTTGACTATAAATCATAAACTAAGCATTTTTCAGCTGAAATAATGAATGTAGTCCTCTTAATTCTTGCTTCTAAAGCATACGCAAGCAGAAATTTCAATGTACAATGATGTTTTCAAAAAAACAGTCAAAATGTGCTCCACTCGGGCTGAAAACGCTTGTTTGGGACATTACATTAATGTTGACTATAAATCATAAACTAAGCATTTTTCAGCTGAAATAATGAATGTAGTCCTCTTAATTCTTGCTTCTAAAGCATACGCAAGCAGAAATTTCAATGTACAATGATGTTTTTAAAAAAAACAGTCAAAATGTGCTCCACTCGGGCTGAAAACGCTGTTGGGGACATTTCATTAATGTTGACTATAAATCAAAAACTAAGCATTTTTCAGCTGAAATAATGAATGTAGTCCTCTTAATTCTTGCTTCTACAGCATACGCAAGCAGAAATTTCAATGTACAATGATGTTTTTAAAAAAACGTTCAAAATGTGCTCCACTCGGGCTGAAAACGCTTGTTTGGAACATTTCATTAATGTTGACTATAAATCATAAACTAAGCATTTTTCAGCTGAAATAATGAATGTAGTCCTCTTAATTCTTGCTTCTAAAGCATACGCAAGCAGAAATTTCAATGTACAATGATGTTTTCAAAAAAACAGTCAAAATGTGCTCCACTCGGGCTGAAAACGCTTGTTTGGGACATTACATTAATGTTGACTATAAATCATAAACTAAGCATTTTTCAGCTGAAATAATGAATGTAGTCCTCTTAATTCTTGCTTCTAAAGCATACGCAAGCAGAAATTTCAATGTACAATGATGTTTTTAAAAAAAACAGTAAAAATGTGCTCCACTCGGGCTGAAAACGCTGTTGGGGACATTTCATTAATGTTGACTATAAATCAAAAACTAAGCATTTTTCAGCTGTAATAATGAATGTAGTCCTCTTAATTCTTGCTTCTACAGCATACGCAAGCAGAAATTTCAATGTACAATGATGTTTTTAAAAAAACGTTCAAAATGTGCTCCACTCGGGCTGAAAACGCTTGTTTGGAACATTTCATTAATGTTGACTATAAATCATAAACTAAGCATTTTTCAGCTGAAATAATGAATGTAGTCCTCTTAATTCTTGCTTCTAAAGCATACGCAAGCAGAAATTTCAATGTACAATGATGTTTTCAAAAAAACAGTCAAAATGTGCTCCACTCGGGCTGAAAACGCTTGTTTGGGACATTACATTAATGTTGACTATAAATCATAAACTAAGCATTTTTCAGCTGAAATAATGAATGTAGTCCTCTTAATTCTTGCTTCTAAAGCATACGCAAGCAGAAATTTCAATGTACAATGATGTTTTCAAAAAAACAGTCAAAATGTGCTCCACTCGGGCTGAAAACGCTTGTTTGGGACATTACATTAATGTTGACTATAAATCATAAACTAAGCATTTTTCAGCCTAAATAATGAATGTAGTCCTCTTAATTCTTGCTTCTAAAGCAGACGCAAGCAGAAATTTCAATGTACAATGATGTTTTTAAAAAAACGGTCAAAATGTGCTCCACTCGAGCTGAAAACGCTTGTTTGGGACATTACATTAATGTTGACTATAAATCATAAACTAAGCATTTTTCAGCTGAAATAATGAATGTAGTCCTCTTAATTCTTGCTTCTAAAGCATACGCAAGCAGAAATTTCAATGTACAATGATGTTTTTAAAAAAAACAGTCAAAATGTGCTCCACTCGGGCTGAAAACGCTGTTGGGGACATTTCATTAATGTTGACTATAAATCAAAAACTAAGCATTTTTCAGCTGAAATAATGAATGTAGTCCTCTTAATTCTTGCTTCTAAAGCATACGCAAGCAGAAATTTCAATGTACAATGATGTTTTTAAAAAACAGTCAAAATGTGCTCCACTCAGGCTGAAAACGCTGTTGGGGACATTTCATTAATGTTGACTATAAATCATAAACTAAGCATTTTTCAGCTGAAATAATGAATGTAGTCCTCTTAATTCTTGCTTCAAAAGCATACGCAAGCAGAAATTTCAATGTACAATGATGTTTTTAAAAAAACAGTCAAAATGTGCTCCACTCGGGCTGAAAACGCTTGTTTGGGACATTACATTAATGTTGACTATAAATCATAAACTAAGCATTTTTCAGCTGAAATAATGAATGTAGTCCTCTTAATTCTTGCTTCTACAGCATACGCAAGCAGAAATTTCAATGTACAATGATGTTTTTAAAAAAACGGTCAAAATGTGCTCCACTCGGGCTGAAAACGCTTGTTTGGAACATTTCATTAATGTTGACTATAAATCATAAACTAAGCATTTTTCAGCTGAAATAATGAATGTAGTCCTCTTAATTCTTGCTTCTAAAGCATACGCAAGCAGAAATTTCAATGTACAATGATGTTTTCAAAAAAACAGTCAAAATGTGCTCCACTCGGGCTGAAAACGCTTGTTTGGGACATTACATTAATGTTGACTATAAATCATAAACTAAGCATTTTTCAGCTGAAATAATGAATGTAGTCCTCTTAATTCTTGCTTCTAAAGCATACGCAAGCAGAAATTTCAATGTACAATGATGTTTTTAAAAAAAACAGTCAAAATGTGCTCCACTCGGGCTGAAAACGCTGTTGGGGACATTTCATTAATGTTGACTATAAATCAAAAACTAAGCATTTTTCAGCTGAAATAATGAATGTAGTCCTCTTAATTCTTGCTTCTACAGCATACGCAAGCAGAAATTTCAATGTACAATGATGTTTTTAAAAAAACGTTCAAAATGTGCTCCACTCGGGCTGAAAACGCTTGTTTGGAACATTTCATTAATGTTGACTATAAATCATAAACTAAGCATTTTTCAGCTGAAATAATGAATGTAGTCCTCTTAATTCTTGCTTCTAAAGCATACGCAAGCAGAAATTTCAATGTACAATGATGTTTTCAAAAAAACAGTCAAAATGTGCTCCACTCGGGCTGAAAACGCTTGTTTGGGACATTACATTAATGTTGACTATAAATCATAAACTAAGCATTTTTCAGCTGAAATAATGAATGTAGTCCTCTTAATTCTTGCTTCTAAAGCATACGCAAGCAGAAATTTCAATGTACAATGATGTTTTTAAAAAAAACAGTCAAAATGTGCTCCACTCGGGCTGAAAACGCTGTTGGGGACATTTCATTAATGTTGACTATAAATCAAAAACTAAGCATTTTTCAGCTGAAATAATGAATGTAGTCCTCTTAATTCTTGCTTCTACAGCATACGCAAGCAGAAATTTCAATGTACAATGATGTTTTTAAAAAAACGTTCAAAATGTGCTCCACTCGGGCTGAAAACGCTTGTTTGGAACATTTCATTAATGTTGACTATAAATCATAAACTAAGCATTTTTCAGCTGAAATAATGAATGTAGTCCTCTTAATTCTTGCTTCTAAAGCATACGCAAGCAGAAATTTCAATGTACAATGATGTTTTCAAAAAAACAGTCAAAATGTGCTCCACTCGGGCTGAAAACGCTTGTTTGGGACGTTACATTAATGTTGACTATAAATCATAAACTAAGCATTTTTCAGCTGAAATAATGAATGTAGTCCTCTTAATTCTTGCTTCTAAAGCATACGCAAGCAGAAATTTCAATGTACAATGATGTTTTCAAAAAAACAGTCAAAATGTGCTCCACTCGGGCTGAAAACGCTTGTTTGGAACATTTCATTAATGTTAACTATAAATCATAAACTAAGCATTTTTCAGCTGAAATAATGAATGTAGTCCTCTTAATTCTTGCTTCTAAAGCATACGCAAGCAGAAATTTCAATGTACAATGATGTTTTCAAAAAAACAGTCAAAATGTGCTCCACTCGGGCTGAAAACGCTTGTTTGGGACATTACATTAATGTTGACTATAAATCATAAACTAAGCATTTTTCAGCTGAAATAATGAATGTAGTCCTCTTAATTCTTGCTTCTAAAGCATACGCAAGCAGAAATTTCAATGTACAATGATGTTTTTAAAAAAAACAGTCAAAATGTGCTCCACTCGGGCTGAAAACGCTGTTGGGGACATTTCATTAATGTTGACTATAAATCAAAAACTAAGCATTTTTCAGCTGAAATAATGAATGTAGTCCTCTTAATTCTTGCTTCTACAGCATACGCAAGCAGAAATTTCAATGTACAATGATGTTTTTAAAAAAACGTTCAAAATGTGCTCCACTCGGGCTGAAAACGCTTGTTTGGAACATTTCATTAATGTTGACTATAAATCATAAACTAAGCATTTTTCAGCTGAAATAATGAATGTAGTCCTCTTAATTCTTGCTTCTAAAGCATACGCAAGCAGAAATTTCAATGTACAATGATGTTTTCAAAAAAACAGTCAAAATGTGCTCCACTCGGGCTGAAAACGCTTGTTTGGGACATTACATTAATGTTGACTATAAATCATAAACTAAGCATTTTTCAGCTGAAATAATGAATGTAGTCCTCTTAATTCTTGCTTCTAAAGCATACGCAAGCAGAAATTTCAATGTACAATGATGTTTTTAAAAAAAACAGTCAAAATGTGCTCCACTCGGGCTGAAAACGCTGTTGGGGACATTTCATTAATGTTGACTATAAATCAAAAACTAAGCATTTTTCAGCTGAAATAATGAATGTAGTCCTCTTAATTCTTGCTTCTACAGCATACGCAAGCAGAAATTTCAATGTAGAATGATGTTTTTAAAAAAACGTTCAAAATGTGCTCCACTCGGGCTGAAAACGCTTGTTTGGAACATTTCATTAATGTTGACTATAAATCATAAACTAAGCATTTTTCAGCTGAAATAATGAATGTAGTCCTCTTAATTCTTGCTTCTAAAGCATACGCAAGCAGAAATTTCAATGTACAATGATGTTTTCAAAAAAACAGTCAAAATGTGCTCCACTCGGGCTGAAAACGCTTGTTTGGGACGTTACATTAATGTTGACTATAAATCATAAACTAAGCATTTTTCAGCTGAAATAATGAATGTAGTCCTCTTAATTCTTGCTTCTAAAGCATACGCAAGCAGAAATTTCAATGTACAATGATGTTTTCAAAAAAACAGTCAAAATGTGCTCCACTCGGGCTGAAAACGCTTGTTTGGGACATTACATTAATGTTGACTATAAATCATAAACTAAGCATTTTTCAGCTGAAATAATGAATGTAGTCCTCTTGATTCTTGCTTCTACAGCATACGCAAGCAGAAATTTCAATGTACAATGATGTTTTTAAAAAAACGGTCAAAATGTGCTCCACTCGGGCTGAAAACGCTTGTTTGGAACATTTCATTAATGTTGACTATAAATCATAAACTAAGCATTTTTCAGCTGAAATAATGAATGTAGTCCTCTTAATTCTTGCTTCTAAAGCATACGCAAGCAGAAATTTCAATGTACAATGATGTTTTCAAAAAAACAGTCAAAATGTGCTCCACTCGGGCTGAAAACGCTTGTTTGGGACATTACATTAATGTTGACTATAAATCATAAACTAAGCATTTTTCAGCTGAAATAATGAATGTAGTCCTCTTAATTCTTGCTTCTAAAGCATACGCAAGCAGAAATTTCAATGTACAATGATGTTTTTAAAAAAAACAGTCAAAATGTGCTCCACTCGGGCTGAAAACGCTGTTGGGGACATTTCATTAATGTTGACTATAAATCAAAAACTAAGCATTTTTCAGCTGAAATAATGAATGTAGTCCTCTTAATTCTTGCTTCTACAGCATACGCAAGCAGAAATTTCAATGTACAATGATGTTTTTAAAAAAACGTTCAAAATGTGCTCCACTCGGGCTGAAAACGCTTGTTTGGAACATTTCATTAATGTTGACTATAAATCATAAACTAAGCATTTTTCAGCTGAAATAATGAATGTAGTCCTCTTAATTCTTGCTTCTAAAGCATACGCAAGCAGAAATTTCAATGTACAATGATGTTTTCAAAAAAACAGTCAAAATGTGCTCCACTCGGGCTGAAAACGCTTGTTTGGGACGTTACATTAATGTTGACTATAAATCATAAACTAAGCATTTTTCAGCTGAAATAATGAATGTAGTCCTCTTAATTCTTGCTTCTAAAGCATACGCAAGCAGAAATTTCAATGTACAATGATGTTTTCAAAAAAACAGTCAAAATGTGCTCCACTCGGGCTGAAAACGCTTGTTTGGGACATTACATTAATGTTGACTATAAATCATAAACTAAGCATTTTTCAGCTGAAATAATGAATGTAGTCCTCTTGATTCTTGCTTCTACAGCATACGCAAGCAGAAATTTCAATGTACAATGATGTTTTTAAAAAAACGGTCAAAATGTGCTCCACTCGGGCTGAAAACGCTTGTTTGGAACATTTCATTAATGTTGACTATAAATCATAAACTAAGCATTTTTCAGCTGAAATAATGAATGTAGTCCTCTTAATTCTTGCTTCTAAAGCATACGCAAGCAGAAATTTCAATGTACAATGATGTTTTCAAAAAAACAGTCAAAATGTGCTCCACTCGGGCTGAAAACGCTTGTTTGGGACATTACATTAATGTTGACTATAAATCATAAACTAAGCATTTTTCAGCTGAAATAATGAATGTAGTCCTCTTAATTCTTGCTTCTAAAGCATACGCAAACAGAAATTTCAATGTACAATGATGTTTTTAAAAAAACGGTCAAAATGTGCTCCACTCGGGCTGAAAACGCTTGTTTGGAACATTTCATTAATGTTGACTATAAATCATAAACTAAGCATTTTTCAGCTGAAATAATGAATGTAGTCCTCTTAATTCTTGCTTCTAAAGCATACGCAAGCAGAAATTTCAATGTACAATGATGTTTTTAAAAAAAACAGTCAAAATGTGCTCCACTCGGGCTGAAAACGCTGTTGGGGACATTTCATTAATGTTGACTATAAATCAAAAACTAAGCATTTTTCAGCTGAAATAATGAATGTAGTCCTCTTAATTCTTGCTTCTAAAGCATACGCAAGCAGAAATTTCAATGTACAATGATGTTTTTAAAAAAACAGTCAAAATGTGCTCCACTCAGGCTGAAAACGCTGTTGGGGACATTTCATTAATGTTGACTATAAATCATAAACTAAGCATTTTTCAGCTGAAATAATGAATGTAGTCCTCTTAATTCTTGCTTCTAAAGCATACGCAAGCAGAAATTTCAATGTACAATGATGTTTTTAAAAAAACAGTCAAAATGTGCTCCACTCGGGCTGAAAACGCTTGTTTGGAACATTTCATTAATGTTGACTATAAATCATAAACTAAGCATTTTTCAGCTGAAATAATGAATGTAGTCCTCTTAATTCTTGCTTCTACAGCAGACGCAAGCAGAAATTTCAATGTACAATGATGTTTTCAAAAAAACAGTCAAAATGTGCTCCACTCGGGCTGAAAACGCTTGTTTGGGACATTACATTAATGTTGACTATAAATCATAAACTAAGCATTTTTCAGCTGAAATAATGAATGTAGTCCTCTTAATTCTTGCTTCTAAAGCATACGCAAACAGAAATTTCAATGTACAATGATGTTTTTAAAAAAACGGTCAAAATGTGCTCCACTCGGGCTGAAAACGCTTGTTTGGGACATTTCATTAATGTTGACTATAAATCATAAACTAAGCATTTTTCAGCTGAAATAATGAATGTAGTCCTCTTAATTCTTGCTTCTAAAGCATACGCAAGCAGAAATTTCAATGTACAATGATGTTTTTAAAAAAACAGTCAAAATGTGCTCCACTCAGGCTGAAAACGCAGTTGGGGACATTTCATTAATGTTGACTATAAATCATAAACTAAGCATTTTTCAGCTGAAATAATGAATGTAGTCCTCTTAATTCTTGCTTCTAAAGCATACGCAAGCAGAAATTTCAATGTACAATGATGTTTTCAAAAAAACAGTCAAAATGTGCTCCACTCGGGCTGAAAACGCTTGTTTGGGACATTACATTAATGTTGACTATAAATCATAAACTAAGCATTTTTCAGCTGAAATAATGAATGTAGTCCTCTTAATTCTTGCTTCTACAGCATACGCAAGCAGAAATTTCAATGTACAATGATGTTTTTAAAAAAACGGTCAAAATGTGCTCCACTCGGGCTGAAAACGCTTGTTTGGAACATTTCATTAATGTTGACTATAAATCATAAACTAAGCATTTTTCAGCTGAAATAATGAATGTAGTCCTCTTAATTCTTGCTTCTAAAGCATACGCAAGCAGAAATTTCAATGTACAATGATGTTTTCAAAAAAACAGTCAAAATGTGCTCCACTCGGGCTGAAAACGCTTGTTTGGGACATTACATTAATGTTGACTATAAATCATAAACTAAGCATTTTTCAGCTGAAATAATGAATGTAGTCCTCTTAATTCTTGCTTCTAAAGCATACGCAAGCAGAAATTTCAATGTACAATGATGTTTTTAAAAAAAACAGTCAAAATGTGCTCCACTCGGGCTGAAAACGCTGTTGGGGACATTTCATTAATGTTGACTATAAATCAAAAACTAAGCATTTTTCAGCTGAAATAATGAATGTAGTCCTCTTAATTCTTGCTTCTACAGCATACGCAAGCAGAAATTTCAATGTACAATGATGTTTTTAAAAAAACGTTCAAAATGTGCTCCACTCGGGCTGAAAACGCTTGTTTGGAACATTTCATTAATGTTGACTATAAATCATAAACTAAGCATTTTTCAGCTGAAATAATGAATGTAGTCCTCTTAATTCTTGCTTCTAAAGCATACGCAAGCAGAAATTTCAATTTACAATGATGTTTTCAAAAAAACAGTCAAAATGTGCTCCACTCGGGCTGAAAACGCTTGTTTGGGACGTTACATTAATGTTGACTATAAATCATAAACTAAGCATTTTTCAGCTGAAATAATGAATGTAGTCCTCTTAATTCTTGCTTCTAAAGCATACGCAAGCAGAAATTTCAATGTACAATGATGTTTTCAAAAAAACAGTCAAAATGTGCTCCACTCGGGCTGAAAACGCTTGTTTGGGACATTACATTAATGTTGACTATAAATCATAAACTAAGCATTTTTCAGCTGAAATAATGAATGTAGTCCTCTTGATTCTTGCTTCTACAGCATACGCAAGCAGAAATTTCAATGTACAATGATGTTTTTAAAAAAACGGTCAAAATGTGCTCCACTCGGGCTGAAAACGCTTGTTTGGAACATTTCATTAATGTTGACTATAAATCATAAACTAAGCATTTTTCAGCTGAAATAATGAATGTAGTCCTCTTAATTCTTGCTTCTAAAGCATACGCAAGCAGAAATTTCAATGTACAATGATGTTTTCAAAAAAACAGTCAAAATGTGCTCCACTCGGGCTGAAAACGCTTGTTTGGGACATTACATTAATGTTGACTATAAATCATAAACTAAGCATTTTTCAGCTGAAATAATGAATGTAGTCCTCTTAATTCTTGCTTCTAAAGCATACGCAAGCAGAAATTTCAATGTACAATGATGTTTTTAAAAAAAACAGTCAAAATGTGCTCCACTCGGGCTGAAAACGCTGTTGGGGACATTTCATTAATGTTGACTATAAATCAAAAACTAAGCATTTTTCAGCTGAAATAATGAATGTAGTCCTCTTAATTCTTGCTTCTACAGCATACGCAAGCAGAAATTTCAATGTACAATGATGTTTTTAAAAAAACGTTCAAAATGTGCTCCACTCGGGCTGAAAACGCTTGTTTGGAACATTTCATTAATGTTGACTATAAATCATAAACTAAGCATTTTTCAGCTGAAATAATGAATGTAGTCCTCTTAATTCTTGCTTCTAAAGCATACGCAAGCAGAAATTTCAATGTACAATGATGTTTTCAAAAAAACAGTCAAAATGTGCTCCACTCGGGCTGAAAACGCTTGTTTGGGACGTTACATTAATGTTGACTATAAATCATAAACTAAGCATTTTTCAGCTGAAATAATGAATGTAGTCCTCTTAATTCTTGCTTCTAAAGCATACGCAAGCAGAAATTTCAATGTACAATGATGTTTTCAAAAAAACAGTCAAAATGTGCTCCACTCGGGCTGAAAACGCTTGTTTGGGACATTACATTAATGTTGACTATAAATCATAAACTAAGCATTTTTCAGCTGAAATAATGAATGTAGTCCTCTTGATTCTTGCTTCTACAGCATACGCAAGCAGAAATTTCAATGTACAATGATGTTTTTAAAAAAACGGTCAAAATGTGCTCCACTCGGGCTGAAAACGCTTGTTTGGGACATTACATTAATGTTGACTATAAATCATAAACTAAGCATTTTTCAGCTGAAATAATGAATGTAGTCCTCTTAATTCTTGCTTCTAAAGCATACGCAAACAGAAATTTCAATGTACAATGATGTTTTTAAAAAAACGGTCAAAATGTGCTCCACTCGGGCTGAAAACGCTTGTTTGGAACATTTCATTAATGTTGACTATAAATCATAAACTAAGCATTTTTCAGCTGAAATAATGAATGTAGTCCTCTTAATTCTTGCTTCTAAAGCATACGCAAGCAGAAATTTCAATGTACAATGATGTTTTTAAAAAAAACAGTCAAAATGTGCTCCACTCGGGCTGAAAACGCTGTTGGGGACATTTCATTAATGTTGACTATAAATCAAAAACTAAGCATTTTTCAGCTGAAATAATGAATGTAGTCCTCTTAATTCTTGCTTCTAAAGCATACGCAAGCAGAAATTTCAATGTACAATGATGTTTTTAAAAAAACAGTCAAAATGTGCTCCACTCAGGCTGAAAACGCTGTTGGGGACATTTCATTAATGTTGACTATAAATCATAAACTAAGCATTTTTCAGCTGAAATAATGAATGTAGTCCTCTTAATTCTTGCTTCTAAAGCATACGCAAGCAGAAATTTCAATGTACAATGATGTTTTTAAAAAAACAGTCAAAATGTGCTCCACTCGGGCTGAAAACGCTTGTTTGGAACATTTCATTAATGTTGACTATAAATCATAAACTAAGCATTTTTCAGCTGAAATAATGAATGTAGTCCTCTTAATTCTTGCTTCTACAGCAGACGCAAGCAGAAATTTCAATGTACAATGATGTTTTCAAAAAAACAGTCAAAATGTGCTCCACTCGGGCTGAAAACGCTTGTTTGGGACATTACATTAATGTTGACTATAAATCATAAACTAAGCATTTTTCAGCTGAAATAATGAATGTAGTCCTCTTAATTCTTGCTTCTAAAGCATACGCAAACAGAAATTTCAATGTACAATGATGTTTTTAAAAAAACGGTCAAAATGTGCTCCACTCGGGCTGAAAACGCTTGTTTGGGACATTTCATTAATGTTGACTATAAATCATAAACTAAGCATTTTTCAGCTGAAATAATGAATGTAGTCCTCTTAATTCTTGCTTCTAAAGCATACGCAAGCAGAAATTTCAATGTACAATGATGTTTTTAAAAAAACAGTCAAAATGTGCTCCACTCAGGCTGAAAACGCAGTTGGGGACATTTCATTAATGTTGACTATAAATCATAAACTAAGCATTTTTCAGCTGAAATAATGAATGTAGTCCTCTTAATTCTTGCTTCTAAAGCATACGCAAGCAGAAATTTCAATGTACAATGATGTTTTCAAAAAAACAGTCAAAATGTGCTCCACTCGGGCTGAAAACGCTTGTTTGGGACATTACATTAATGTTGACTATAAATCATAAACTAAGCATTTTTCAGCTGAAATAATGAATGTAGTCCTCTTAATTCTTGCTTCTACAGCATACGCAAGCAGAAATTTCAATGTACAATGATGTTTTTAAAAAAACGGTCAAAATGTGCTCCACTCGGGCTGAAAACGCTTGTTTGGAACATTTCATTAATGTTGACTATAAATCATAAACTAAGCATTTTTCAGCTGAAATAATGAATGTAGTCCTCTTAATTCTTGCTTCTAAAGCATACGCAAGCAGAAATTTCAATGTACAATGATGTTTTCAAAAAAACAGTCAAAATGTGCTCCACTCGGGCTGAAAACGCTTGTTTGGGACATTACATTAATGTTGACTATAAATCATAAACTAAGCATTTTTCAGCTGAAATAATGAATGTAGTCCTCTTAATTCTTGCTTCTAAAGCATACGCAAGCAGAAATTTCAATGTACAATGATGTTTTTAAAAAAAACAGTCAAAATGTGCTCCACTCGGGCTGAAAACGCTGTTGGGGACATTTCATTAATGTTGACTATAAATCAAAAACTAAGCATTTTTCAGCTGAAATAATGAATGTAGTCCTCTTAATTCTTGCTTCTACAGCATACGCAAGCAGAAATTTCAATGTACAATGATGTTTTTAAAAAAACGTTCAAAATGTGCTCCACTCGGGCTGAAAACGCTTGTTTGGAACATTTCATTAATGTTGACTATAAATCATAAACTAAGCATTTTTCAGCTGAAATAATGAATGTAGTCCTCTTAATTCTTGCTTCTAAAGCATACGCAAGCAGAAATTTCAATTTACAATGATGTTTTCAAAAAAACAGTCAAAATGTGCTCCACTCGGGCTGAAAACGCTTGTTTGGGACGTTACATTAATGTTGACTATAAATCATAAACTAAGCATTTTTCAGCTGAAATAATGAATGTAGTCCTCTTAATTCTTGCTTCTAAAGCATACGCAAGCAGAAATTTCAATGTACAATGATGTTTTCAAAAAAACAGTCAAAATGTGCTCCACTCGGGCTGAAAACGCTTGTTTGGGACATTACATTAATGTTGACTATAAATCATAAACTAAGCATTTTTCAGCTGAAATAATGAATGTAGTCCTCTTGATTCTTGCTTCTACAGCATACGCAAGCAGAAATTTCAATGTACAATGATGTTTTTAAAAAAACGGTCAAAATGTGCTCCACTCGGGCTGAAAACGCTTGTTTGGAACATTTCATTAATGTTGACTATAAATCATAAACTAAGCATTTTTCAGCTGAAATAATGAATGTAGTCCTCTTAATTCTTGCTTCTAAAGCATACGCAAGCAGAAATTTCAATGTACAATGATGTTTTCAAAAAAACAGTCAAAATGTGCTCCACTCGGGCTGAAAACGCTTGTTTGGGACATTACATTAATGTTGACTATAAATCATAAACTAAGTATTTTTCAGCTGAAATAATGAATGTAGTCCTCTTAATTCTTGCTTCTAAAGCATACGCAAACAGAAATTTCAATGTACAATGATGTTTTTAAAAAAACGGTCAAAATGTGCTCCACTCGGGCTGAAAACGCTTGTTTGGGACATTACATTAATGTTGACTATAAATCATAAACTAAGCATTTTTCAGCTGAAATAATGAATGTAGTCCTCTTAATTCTTGCTTCTAAAGCATACGCAAACAGAAATTTCAATGTACAATGATGTTTTTAAAAAAACGGTCAAAATGTGCTCCACTCGGGCTGAAAACGCTTGTTTGGAACATTTCATTAATGTTGACTATAAATCATAAACTAAGCATTTTTCAGCTGAAATAATGAATGTAGTCCTCTTAATTCTTGCTTCTAAAGCATACGCAAGCAGAAATTTCAATGTACAATGATGTTTTTAAAAAAAACAGTCAAAATGTGCTCCACTCGGGCTGAAAACGCTGTTGGGGACATTTCATTAATGTTGACTATAAATCAAATACTAAGCATTTTTCAGCTGAAATAATGAATGTAGTCCTCTTAATTCTTGCTTCTAAAGCATACGCAAGCAGAAATTTCAATGTACAATGATGTTTTTAAAAAAACAGTCAAAATGTGCTCCACTCAGGCTGAAAACGCTGTTGGGGACATTTCATTAATGTTGACTATAAATCATAAACTAAGCATTTTTCAGCTGAAATAATGAATGTAGTCCTCTTAATTCTTGCTTCTAAAGCATACGCAAGCAGAAATTTCAATGTACAATGATGTTTTTAAAAAAACAGTCAAAATGTGCTCCACTCGGGCTGAAAACGCTTGTTTGGGACATTACATTAATGTTGACTATAAATCATAAACTAAGCATTTTTCAGCTGAAATAATGAATGTAGTCCTCTTAATTCTTGCTTCTAAAGCAGACGCAAGCAGAAATTTCAATGTACAATGATGTTTTTAAAAAAATGGTCAAAATGTGCTCCACTCGGGCTGAAAACGCTTGTTTGGAACATTTCATTAATGTTGACTATAAATCATAAACTAAGCATTTTTCAGCTGAAATAATGAATGTAGTCCTCTTAATTCTTGCTTCTAAAGCATACGCAAGCAGAAATTTCAATGTACAATGATGTTTTTAAAAAAACAGTCAAAATGTGCTCCACTCGGGCTGAAAACGCTTGTTTGGGACATTACATTAATGTTGACTATAAATCATAAACTAAGCATTTTTCAGCTGAAATAATGAATGTAGTCCTCTTAATTCTTGCTTCTAAAGCATACGCAAGCAGAAATTTCAATGTACAATGATGTTTTTAAAAAAACAGTCAAAATGTGCTCCACTCAGGCTGAAAACGCTGTTGGGGACATTTCATTAATGTTGACTATAAATCATAAACTAAGCATTTTTCAGCTGAAATAATGAATGTAGTCCTCTTAATTCTTGCTTCTAAAGCATACGCAAGCAGAAATTTCAATGTACAATGATGTTTTCAAAAAAACAGTCAAAATGTGCTCCACTCGGGCTGAAAACGCTTGTTTGGGACATTACATTAATGTTGACTATAAATCATAAACTAAGCATTTTTCAGCTGAAATAATGAATGTAGTCCTCTTAATTCTTGCTTGTAAAGCAGACGCAAGCAGAAATTTCAATGTACAATGATGTTTTTAAAAAAACGGTCAAAATGTGCTCCACTCGGGCTGAAAACGCTTGTTTGGAACATTTCATTAATGTTGACTATAAATCATAAACTAAGCATTTTTCAGCTGAAATAATGAATGTAGTCCTCTTAATTCTTGCTTCTAAAGCATACGCAAGCAGAAATTTCAATGTACAATGATGTTTTTAAAAAAAACAGTCAAAATGTGCTCCACTCGGGCTGAAAACGCTGTTGGGGACATTTCATTAATGTTGACTATAAATCAAAAACTAAGCATTTTTCAGCTGAAATAATGAATGTAGTCCTCTTAATTCTTGCTTCTAAAGCATACGCAAGCAGAAATTTCAATGTACAATGATGTTTTTAAAAAAACAGTCAAAATGTGCTCCACTCAGGCTGAAAACGCTGTTGGGGACATTTCATTAATGTTGACTATAAATCATAAACTAAGCATTTTTCAGCTGAAATAATGAATGTAGTCCTCTTAATTCTTGCTTCTAAAGCATACGCAAGCAGAAATTTCAATGTACAATGATGTTTTTAAAAAAACAGTCAAAATGTGCTCCACTCGGGCTGAAAACGCTTGTTTGGGACATTACATTAATGTTGACTATAAATCATAAACTAAGCATTTTTCAGCTGAAATAATGAATGTAGTCCTCTTAATTCTTGCTTCTAAAGCATACGCAAGCAGAAATTTCAATGTACAATGATGTTTTTAAAAAAACAGTCAAAATGTGCTCCACTCAGGCTGAAAACGCTGTTGGGGACATTTCATTAATGTTGACTATAAATCATAAACTAAGCATTTTTCAGCTGAAATAATGAATGTAGTCCTCTTAATTCTTGCTTCTAAAGCATACGCAAGCAGAAATTTCAATGTACAATGATGTTTTTAAAAAAACAGTCAAAATGTGCTCCACTCGGGCTGAAAACGCTTGTTTGGGACATTACATTAATGTTGACTATAAATCATAAACTAAGCATTTTTCAGCTGAAATAATGAATGTAGTCCTCTTAATTCTTGCTTCTACAGCATACGCAAGCAGAAATTTCAATGTACAATGATGTTTTTAAAAAAACGGTCAAAATGTGCTCCACTCGGGCTGAAAACGCTTGTTTGGAACATTTCATTAATGTTGACTATAAATCATAAACTAAGCATTTTTCAGCTGCAATAATGAATGTAGTCCTCTTAATTCTTGCTTCTACAGCATACGCAAGCAGAAATTTCAATGTACAATGATGTTTTTAAAAAAACAGTCAAAATGTGCTCCACTCGGGCTGAAAACGCTTGTTTGGGACATTTCATTAATGTTGACTATAAATCATAAACTAAGCATTTTTCAGCTGAAATAATGAATGTAGTCCTCTTAATTCTTGCTTCTACAGCATACGCAAGCAGAAATTTCAATGTACAATGATGTTTTTAAAAAAACGGTCAAAATGTGCTCCACTCGGGCTGAAAACGCTTGTTTGGAACATTTCATTAATGTTGACTATAAATCATAAACTAAGCATTTTTCAGCTGAAATAATGAATGTAGTCCTCTTAATTCTTGCTTCTAAAGCAGACGCAAGCAGAAATTTCAATGTACAATGATGTTTTCAAAAAAACAGTCAAAATGTGCTCCACTCGGGCTGAAAACGCTTGTTTGGGACATTACATTAATGTTGACTATAAATCATAAACTAAGCATTTTTCAGCTGAAATAATGAATGTAGTCCTCTTAATTCTTGCTTCTAAAGCATACGCAAACAGAAATTTCAATGTACAATGATGTTTTTAAAAAAACGGTCAAAATGTGCTCCACTCGGGCTGAAAACGCTTGTTTGGGACATTTCATTAATGTTGACTATAAATCATAAACTAAGTTTTTTTCAGCTGAAATAATGAATGTAGTCCTCTTAATTCTTGCTTCTAAAGCATACGCAAGCAGAAATTTCAATGTACAATGATGTTTTTAAAAAAAACAGTCAAAATGTGCTCCACTCGGGCTGAAAACGCTGTTGGGGACATTTCATTAATGTTGACTATAAATCAAAAACTAAGCATTTTTCAGCTGAAATAATGAATGTAGTCCTCTTAATTCTTGCTTCTAAAGCATACGCAAGCAGAAATTTCAATGTACAATGATGTTTTTAAAAAAAACAGTCAAAATGTGCTCCACTCGGGCTGAAAACGCTGTTGGGGACATTTCATTAATGTTGACTATAAATCAAAAACTAAGCATTTTTCAGCTGAAATAATGAATGTAGTCCTCTTAATTCTTGCTTCTAAAGCATACGCAAGCAGAAATTTCAATGTACAATGATGTTTTTAAAAAAACAGTCAAAATGTGCTCCACTCAGGCTGAAAACGCTGTTGGGGACATTTCATTAATGTTGACTATAAATCATAAACTAAGCATTTTTCAGCTGAAATAATGAATGTAGTCCTCTTAATTCTTGCTTCTAAAGCAGACGCAAGCAGAAATTTCAATGTACAATGATGTTTTTAAAAAAATGGTCAAAATGTGCTCCACTCGGGCTGAAAACGCTTGTTTGGAACATTTCATTAATGTTGACTATAAATCATAAACTAAGCATTTTTCAGCTGAAATAATGAATGTAGTCCTCTTAATTCTTGCTTCTAAAGCATACGCAAGCAGAAATTTCAATGTACAATGATGTTTTTAAAAAAACGGTCAAAATGTGCTCCACTCGGGCTGAAAACGCTTGTTTGGAACATTTCATTAATGTTGACTATAAATCATAAACTAAGCATTTTTCAGCTGAAATAATGAATGTAGTCCTCTTAATTCTTGCTTCTAAAGCATACGCAAGCAGAAATTTCAATGTACAATGATGTTTTCAAAAAAACAGTCAAAATGTGCTCCACTCGGGCTGAAAACGCTTGTTTGGGACATTACATTAATGTTGACTATAAATCATAAACTAAGCATTTTTCAGCTGAAATAATGAATGTAGTCCTCTTAATTCTTGCTTCTAAAGCATACGCAAACAGAAATTTCAATGTACAATGCTGTTTTTAAAAAAACGGTCAAAATGTGCTCCACTCGGGCTGAAAACGCTTGTTTGGAACATTTCATTAATGTTGACTATAAATCATAAACTAAGCATTTTTCAGCTGAAATAATGAATGTAGTCCTCTTAATTCTTGCTTCTACAGCATACGCAAGCAGAAATTTCAATGTACAATGATGTTTTTAAAAAAAACAGTCAAAATGTGCTCCACTCGGGCTGAAAACGCTGTTGGGGACATTTCATTAATGTTGACTATAAATCAAAAACTAAGCATTTTTCAGCTGAAATAATGAATGTAGTCCTCTTAATTCTTGCTTCTAAAGCATACGCAAGCAGAAATTTCAATGTACAATGATGTTTTCAAAAAAACAGTCAAAATGTGCTCCACTCGGGCTGAAAACGCTTGTTTGGGACATTTCATTAATGTTGACTATAAATCATAAACTAAGCATTTTTCAGCTGAAATAATGAATGTAGTCCTCTTAATTCTTGCTTCTAAAGCATACGCAAGCAGAAATTTCAATGTACAATGATGTTTTTAAAAAAACGGTCAAAATGTGCTCCACTCGGGCTGAAAACGCTTGTTTGGAACATTTCATTAATGTTGACTATAAATCATAAACTAAGCATTTTTCAGCTGAAATAATGAATGTAGTCCTCTTAATTCTTGCTTCTAAAGCAGACGCAAGCAGAAATTTCAATGTACAATGATGTTTTCAAAAAAACAGTCAAAATGTGCTCCACTCGGGCTGAAAACGCTTGTTTGGGACATTACATCAATGGTGACTATAAATCATAAACTAAGCATTTTTCAGCTGAAATAATGAATGTAGTCCTCTTAATTCTTGCTTCTAAAGCATACGCAAACAGAAATTTCAATGTACAATGATGTTTTTAAAAAAACGGTCAAAATGTGCTCCACTCGGGCTGAAAACGCTTGTTTGGAACATTTCATTAATGTTGACTATAAATCATAAACTAAGCATTTTTCAGCTGAAATAATGAATGTAGTCCTCTTAATTCTTGCTTCTACAGCATACGCAAGCAGAAATTTCAATGTACAAAGATGTTTTTAAAAAAAACAGTCAAAATGTGCTCCACTCGGGCTGAAAACGCTGTTGGGGACATTTCATTAATGTTGACTATAAATCAAAAACTAAGCATTTTTCAGCTGAAATAATGAATGTAGTCCTCTTAATTCTTGCTTCTAAAGCATACGCAAGCAGAAATTTCAATGTACAATGATGTTTTCAAAAAAACAGTCAAAATGTGCTCCACTCGGGCTGAAAACGCTTGTTTGGGACATTTCATTAATGTTGACTATAAATCATAAACTAAGCATTTTTCAGCTGAAATAATGAATGTAGTCCTCTTAATTCTTGCTTCTAAAGCATACGCAAGCAGAAATTTCAATGTACAATGATGTTTTTAAAAAAACGGTCAAAATGTGCTCCACTCGGGCTGAAAACGCTTGTTTGGAACATTTCATTAATGTTGACTATAAATCATAAACTAAGCATTTTTCAGCTGAAATAATGAATGTAGTCCTCTTAATTCTTGCTTCTAAAGCAGACGCAAGCAGAAATTTCAATGTACAATGATGTTTTCAAAAAAACAGTCAAAATGTGCTCCACTCGGGCTGAAAACGCTTGTTTGGGACATTACATCAATGGTGACTATAAATCATAAACTAAGCATTTTTCAGCTGAAAAAATGAATGTAGTCCTCTTAATTCTTGCTTCTAAAGCATACGCAAACAGAAATTTCAATGTACAATGATGTTTTTAAAAAAACGGTCAAAATGTGCTCCACTCGGGCTGAAAACGCTTGTTTGGAACATTTCATTAATGTTGACTATAAATCATAAACTAAGCATTTTTCAGCTGAAATAATGAATGTAGTCCTCTTAATTCTTGCTTCTACAGCATACGCAAGCAGAAATTTCAATGTACAATGATGTTTTTAAAAAAACGGTCAAAATGTGCTCCACTCGGGCTGAAAACGCTTGTTTGGAACATTTCATTAATGTTGACTATAAATCATAAACTAAGCATTTTTCAGCTGAAATAATGAATGTAGTCCTCTTAATTCTTGCTTCTACAGCAGACGCAAGCAGAAATTTCAATGTACAATGATGTTTTCAAAAAAACAGTCAAAATGTGCTCCACTCGGGCTGAAAACGCTTGTTTGGGACATTACATTAATGTTGACTATAAATCATAAACTAAGCATTTTTCAGCTGAAATAATGAATGTAGTCCTCTTAATTCTTGCTTCTAAAGCATACGCAAGCAGAAATTTCAATGTACAATGATGTTTTTAAAAAAAACAGTCAAAATGTGCTCCACTCGGGCTGAAAACGCTGTTGGGGACATTTCATTAATGTTGACTATAAATCAAAAACTAAGCATTTTTCAGCTGAAATAATGAATGTAGTCCTCTTAATTCTTGCTTCTACAGCATACGCAAGCAGAAATTTCAATGTACAATGATGTTTTTAAAAAAACGGTCAAAATGTGCTCCACTCGGGCTGAAAACGCTTGTTTGGAACATTTCATTAATGTTGACTATAAATCATAAACTAAGCATTTTTCAGCTGAAATAATGAATGTAGTCCTCTTAATTCTTGCTTCTAAAGCATACGCAAGCAGAAATTTCAATGTACAATGATGTTTTCAAAAAAACAGTCAAAATGTGCTCCACTCGGGCTGAAAACGCTTGTTTGGGACGTTACATTAATGTTGACTATAAATCATAAACTAAGCATTTTTCAGCTGAAATAATGAATGTAGTCCTCTTAATTCTTGCTTCTAAAGCATACGCAAGCAGAAATTTCAATGTACAATGATGTTTTCAAAAAAACTGTCAAAATGTGCTCCACTCGGGCTGAAAACGCTTGTTTGGGACATTACATTAATGTTGACTATAAATCATAAACTAAGCATTTTTCAGCTGAAATAATGAATGTAGTCCTCTTGATTCTTGCTTCTACAGCATACGCAAGCAGAAATTTCAATGTACAATGATGTTTTTAAAAAAACGGTCAAAATGTGCTCCACTCGGGCTGAAAACGCTTGTTTGGAACATTTCATTAATGTTGACTATAAATCATAAACTAAGCATTTTTCAGCTGAAATAATGAATGTAGTCCTCTTAATTCTTGCTTCTAAAGCATACGCAAGCAGAAATTTCAATGTACAATGATGTTTTCAAAAAAACAGTCAAAATGTGCTCCACTCGGGCTGAAAACGCTTGTTTGGGACATTACATTAATGTTGACTATAAATCATAAACTAAGCATTTTTCAGCTGAAATAATGAATGTAGTCCTCTTAATTCTTGCTTCTAAAGCATACGCAAACAGAAATTTCAATGTACAATGATGTTTTTAAAAAAACGGTCAAAATGTGCTCCACTCGGGCTGAAAACGCTTGTTTGGAACATTTCATTAATGTTGACTATAAATCATAAACTAAGCATTTTTCAGCTGAAATAATGAATGTAGTCCTCTTAATTCTTGCTTCTAAAGCATACGCAAGCAGAAATTTCAATGTACAATGATGTTTTTAAAAAAACGGTCAAAATGTGCTCCACTCGGGCTGAAAACGCTTGTTTGGAACATTTCATTAATGTTGACTATAAATCATAAACTAAGCATTTTTCAGCTGAAATAATGAATGTAGTCCTCTTAATTCTTGCTTCTAAAGCATACGCAAGCAGAAATTTCAATGTACAATGATGTTTTCAAAAAAACAGTCAAAATGTGCTCCACTCGGGCTGAAAACGCTTGTTTGGGACATTACATTAATGTTGACTATAAATCATAAACTAAGCATTTTTCAGCTGAAATAATGAATGTAGTCCTCTTAATTCTTGCTTCTAAAGCATACGCAAACAGAAATTTCAATGTACAATGCTGTTTTTAAAAAAACGGTCAAAATGTGCTCCACTCGGGCTGAAAACGCTTGTTTGGAACATTTCATTAATGTTGACTATAAATCATAAACTAAGCATTTTTCAGCTGAAATAATGAATGTAGTCCTCTTAATTCTTGCTTCTACAGCATACGCAAGCAGAAATTTCAATGTACAATGATGTTTTTAAAAAAAACAGTCAAAATGTGCTCCACTCGGGCTGAAAACGCTGTTGGGGACATTTCATTAATGTTGACTATAAATCAAAAACTAAGCATTTTTCAGCTGAAATAATGAATGTAGTCCTCTTAATTCTTGCTTCTAAAGCATACGCAAGCAGAAATTTCAATGTACAATGATGTTTTTAAAAAAACGGTCAAAATGTGCTCCACTCGGGCTGAAAACGCTTGTTTGGAACATTTCATTAATGTTGACTATAAATCATAAACTAAGCATTTTTCAGCTGAAATAATGAATGTAGTCCTCTTAATTCTTGCTTCTAAAGCAGACGCAAGCAGAAATTTCAATGTACAATGATGTTTTCAAAAAAACAGTCAAAATGTGCTCCACTCGGGCTGAAAACGCTTGTTTGGGACATTACATCAATGGTGACTATAAATCATAAACTAAGCATTTTTCAGCTGAAAAAATGAATGTAGTCCTCTTAATTCTTGCTTCTAAAGCATACGCAAACAGAAATTTCAATGTACAATGATGTTTTTAAAAAAACGGTCAAAATGTGCTCCACTCGGGCTGAAAACGCTTGTTTGGAACATTTCATTAATGTTGACTATAAATCATAAACTAAGCATTTTTCAGCTGAAATAATGAATGTAGTCCTCTTAATTCTTGCTTCTACAGCATACGCAAGCAGAAATTTCAATGTACAATGATGTTTTTAAAAAAACGGTCAAAATGTGCTCCACTCGGGCTGAAAACGCTTGTTTGGAACATTTCATTAATGTTGACTATAAATCATAAACTAAGCATTTTTCAGCTGAAATAATGAATGTAGTCCTCTTAATTCTTGCTTCTACAGCAGACGCAAGCAGAAATTTCAATGTACAATGATGTTTTCAAAAAAACAGTCAAAATGTGCTCCACTCGGGCTGAAAACGCTTGTTTGGGACATTACATTAATGTTGACTATAAATCATAAACTAAGCATTTTTCAGCTGAAATAATGAATGTAGTCCTCTTAATTCTTGCTTCTAAAGCATACGCAAGCAGAAATTTCAATGTACAATGATGTTTTTAAAAAAAACAGTCAAAATGTGCTCCACTCGGGCTGAAAACGCTGTTGGGGACATTTCATTAATGTTGACTATAAATCAAAAACTAAGCATTTTTCAGCTGAAATAATGAATGTAGTCCTCTTAATTCTTGCTTCTACAGCATACGCAAGCAGAAATTTCAATGTACAATGATGTTTTTAAAAAAACGGTCAAAATGTGCTCCACTCGGGCTGAAAACGCTTGTTTGGAACATTTCATTAATGTTGACTATAAATCATAAACTAAGCATTTTTCAGCTGAAATAATGAATGTAGTCCTCTTAATTCTTGCTTCTAAAGCATACGCAAGCAGAAATTTCAATGTACAATGATGTTTTCAAAAAAACAGTCAAAATGTGCTCCACTCGGGCTGAAAACGCTTGTTTGGGACGTTACATTAATGTTGACTATAAATCATAAACTAAGCATTTTTCAGCTGAAATAATGAATGTAGTCCTCTTAATTCTTGCTTCTAAAGCATACGCAAGCAGAAATTTCAATGTACAATGATGTTTTCAAAAAAACTGTCAAAATGTGCTCCACTCGGGCTGAAAACGCTTGTTTGGGACATTACATTAATGTTGACTATAAATCATAAACTAAGCATTTTTCAGCTGAAATAATGAATGTAGTCCTCTTGATTCTTGCTTCTACAGCATACGCAAGCAGAAATTTCAATGTACAATGATGTTTTTAAAAAAACGGTCAAAATGTGCTCCACTCGGGCTGAAAACGCTTGTTTGGAACATTTCATTAATGTTGACTATAAATCATAAACTAAGCATTTTTCAGCTGAAATAATGAATGTAGTCCTCTTAATTCTTGCTTCTAAAGCATACGCAAGCAGAAATTTCAATGTACAATGATGTTTTCAAAAAAACAGTCAAAATGTGCTCCACTCGGGCTGAAAACGCTTGTTTGGGACATTACATTAATGTTGACTATAAATCATAAACTAAGCATTTTTCAGCTGAAATAATGAATGTAGTCCTCTTAATTCTTGCTTCTAAAGTATACGCAAACAGAAATTTCAATGTACAATGATGTTTTTAAAAAAACGGTCAAAATGTGCTCCACTCGGGCTGAAAACGCTTGTTTGGAACATTTCATTAATGTTGACTATAAATCATAAACTAAGCATTTTTCAGCTGAAATAATGAATGTAGTCCTCTTAATTCTTGCTTCTAAAGCATACGCAAGCAGAAATTTCAATGTACAATGATGTTTTTAAAAAAACGGTCAAAATGTGCTCCACTCGGGCTGAAAACGCTTGTTTGGAACATTTCATTAATGTTGACTATAAATCATAAACTAAGCATTTTTCAGCTGAAATAATGAATGTAGTCCTCTTAATTCTTGCTTCTAAAGCATACGCAAGCAGAAATTTCAATGTACAATGATGTTTTCAAAAAAACAGTCAAAATGTGCTCCACTCGGGCTGAAAACGCTTGTTTGGGACATTACATTAATGTTGACTATAAATCATAAACTAAGCATTTTTCAGCTGAAATAATGAATGTAGTCCTCTTAATTCTTGCTTCTAAAGCATACGCAAACAGAAATTTCAATGTACAATGCTGTTTTTAAAAAAACGGTCAAAATGTGCTCCACTCGGGCTGAAAACGCTTGTTTGGAACATTTCATTAATGTTGACTATAAATCATAAACTAAGCATTTTTCAGCTGAAATAATGAATGTAGTCCTCTTAATTCTTGCTTCTACAGCATACGCAAGCAGAAATTTCAATGTACAATGATGTTTTTAAAAAAAACAGTCAAAATGTGCTCCACTCGGGCTGAAAACGCTGTTGGGGACATTTCATTAATGTTGACTATAAATCAAAAACTAAGCATTTTTCAGCTGAAATAATGAATGTAGTCCTCTTAATTCTTGCTTCTAAAGCATACGCAAGCAGAAATTTCAATGTACAATGATGTTTTCAAAAAAAGAGTCAAAATGTGCTCCACTCGGGCTGAAAACGCTTGTTTGGGACATTTCATTAATGTTGACTATAAATCATAAACTAAGCATTTTTCAGCTGAAATAATGAATGTAGTCCTCTTAATTCTTGCTTCTAAAGCATACGCAAGCAGAAATTTCAATGTACAATGATGTTTTTAAAAAAACGGTCAAAATGTGCTCCACTCGGGCTGAAAACGCTTGTTTGGAACATTTCATTAATGTTGACTATAAATCATAAACTAAGCATTTTTCAGCTGAAATAATGAATGTAGTCCTCTTAATTCTTGCTTCTAAAGCAGACGCAAGCAGAAATTTCAATGTACAATGATGTTTTCAAAAAAACAGTCAAAATGTGCTCCACTCGGGCTGAAAACGCTTGTTTGGGACATTACATCAATGGTGACTATAAATCATAAACTAAGCATTTTTCAGCTGAAATAATGAATGTAGTCCTCTTAATTCTTGCTTCTAAAGCATACGCAAACAGAAATTTCAATGTACAATGATGTTTTTAAAAAAACGGTCAAAATGTGCTCCACTCGGGCTGAAAACGCTTGTTTGGAACATTTCATTAATGTTGACTATAAATCATAAACTAAGCATTTTTCAGCTGAAATAATGAATGTAGTCCTCTTAATTCTTGCTTCTACAGCATACGCAAGCAGAAATTTCAATGTACAAAGATGTTTTTAAAAAAAACAGTCAAAATGTGCTCCACTCGGGCTGAAAACGCTGTTGGGGACATTTCATTAATGTTGACTATAAATCAAAAACTAAGCATTTTTCAGCTGAAATAATGAATGTAGTCCTCTTAATTCTTGCTTCTAAAGCATACGCAAGCAGAAATTTCAATGTACAATGATGTTTTCAAAAAAACAGTCAAAATGTGCTCCACTCGGGCTGAAAACGCTTGTTTGGGACATTTCATTAATGTTGACTATAAATCATAAACTAAGCATTTTTCAGCTGAAATAATGAATGTAGTCCTCTTAATTCTTGCTTCTAAAGCATACGCAAGCAGAAATTTCAATGTACAATGATGTTTTTAAAAAAACGGTCAAAATGTGCTCCACTCGGGCTGAAAACGCTTGTTTGGAACATTTCATTAATGTTGACTATAAATCATAAACTAAGCATTTTTCAGCTGAAATAATGAATGTAGTCCTCTTAATTCTTGCTTCTAAAGCAGACGCAAGCAGAAATTTCAATGTACAATGATGTTTTCAAAAAAACAGTCAAAATGTGCTCCACTCGGGCTGAAAACGCTTGTTTGGGACATTACATCAATGGTGACTATAAATCATAAACTAAGCATTTTTCAGCTGAAAAAATGAATGTAGTCCTCTTAATTCTTGCTTCTAAAGCATACGCAAACAGAAATTTCAATGTACAATGATGTTTTTAAAAAAACGGTCAAAATGTGCTCCACTCGGGCTGAAAACGCTTGTTTGGAACATTTCATTAATGTTGACTATAAATCATAAACTAAGCATTTTTCAGCTGAAATAATGAATGTAGTCCTCTTAATTCTTGCTTCTACAGCATACGCAAGCAGAAATTTCAATGTACAATGATGTTTTTAAAAAAACGGTCAAAATGTGCTCCACTCGGGCTGAAAACGCTTGTTTGGAACATTTCATTAATGTTGACTATAAATCATAAACTAAGCATTTTTCAGCTGAAATAATGAATGTAGTCCTCTTAATTCTTGCTTCTACAGCAGACGCAAGCAGAAATTTCAATGTACAATGATGTTTTCAAAAAAACAGTCAAAATGTGCTCCACTCGGGCTGAAAACGCTTGTTTGGGACATTACATTAATGTTGACTATAAATCATAAACTAAGCATTTTTCAGCTGAAATAATGAATGTAGTCCTCTTAATTCTTGCTTCTAAAGCATACGCAAGCAGAAATTTCAATGTACAATGATGTTTTTAAAAAAAACAGTCAAAATGTGCTCCACTCGGGCTGAAAACGCTGTTGGGGACATTTCATTAATGTTGACTATAAATCAAAAACTAAGCATTTTTCAGCTGAAATAATGAATGTAGTCCTCTTAATTCTTGCTTCTACAGCATACGCAAGCAGAAATTTCAATGTACAATGATGTTTTTAAAAAAACGGTCAAAATGTGCTCCACTCGGGCTGAAAACGCTTGTTTGGAACATTTCATTAATGTTGACTATAAATCATAAACTAAGCATTTTTCAGCTGAAATAATGAATGTAGTCCTCTTAATTCTTGCTTCTAAAGCATACGCAAGCAGAAATTTCAATGTACAATGATGTTTTCAAAAAAACAGTCAAAATGTGCTCCACTCGGGCTGAAAACGCTTGTTTGGGACGTTACATTAATGTTGACTATAAATCATAAACTAAGCATTTTTCAGCTGAAATAATGAATGTAGTCCTCTTAATTCTTGCTTCTAAAGCATACGCAAGCAGAAATTTCAATGTACAATGATGTTTTCAAAAAAACTGTCAAAATGTGCTCCACTCGGGCTGAAAACGCTTGTTTGGGACATTACATTAATGTTGACTATAAATCATAAACTAAGCATTTTTCAGCTGAAATAATGAATGTAGTCCTCTTGATTCTTGCTTCTACAGCATACGCAAGCAGAAATTTCAATGTACAATGATGTTTTTAAAAAAACGGTCAAAATGTGCTCCACTCGGGCTGAAAACGCTTGTTTGGAACATTTCATTAATGTTGACTATAAATCATAAACTAAGCATTTTTCAGCTGAAATAATGAATGTAGTCCTCTTAATTCTTGCTTCTAAAGCATACGCAAGCAGAAATTTCAATGTACAATGATGTTTTCAAAAAAACAGTCAAAATGTGCTCCACTCGGGCTGAAAACGCTTGTTTGGGACATTACATTAATGTTGACTATAAATCATAAACTAAGCATTTTTCAGCTGAAATAATGAATGTAGTCCTCTTAATTCTTGCTTCTAAAGCATACGCAAACAGAAATTTCAATGTACAATGATGTTTTTAAAAAAACGGTCAAAATGTGCTCCACTCGGGCTGAAAACGCTTGTTTGGAACATTTCATTAATGTTGACTATAAATCATAAACTAAGCATTTTTCAGCTGAAATAATGAATGTAGTCCTCTTAATTCTTGCTTCTAAAGCATACGCAAGCAGAAATTTCAATGTACAATGATGTTTTTAAAAAAAACAGTCAAAATGTGCTCCACTCGGGCTGAAAACGCTGTTGGGGACATTTCATTAATGTTGACTATAAATCAAAAACTAAGCATTTTTCAGCTGAAATAATGAATGTAGTCCTCTTAATTCTTGCTTCTAAAGCATACGCAAGCAGAAATTTCAATGTACAATGATGTTTTTAAAAAAACAGTCAAAATGTGCTCCACTCAGGCTGAAAACGCTGTTGGGGACATTTCATTAATGTTGACTATAAATCATAAACTAAGCATTTTTCAGCTGAAATAATGAATGTAGTCCTCTTAATTCTTGCTTCTAAAGCATACGCAAGCAGAAATTTCAATGTACAATGATGTTTTCAAAAAAACAGTCAAAATGTGCTCCACTCGGGCTGAAAACGCTTGTTTGGGACATTACATTAATGTTGACTATAAATCATAAACTAAGCATTTTTCAGCTGAAATAATGAATGTAGTCCTCTTAATTCTTGCTTCTACAGCATACGCAAGCAGAAATTTCAATGTACAATGATGTTTTTAAAAAAACGGTCAAAATGTGCTCCACTCGGGCTGAAAACGCTTGTTTGGAACATTTAATTAATGTTGACTATAAATCATAAACTAAGCATTTTTCAGCTGAAATAATGAATGCAGTCCTCTTAATTCTTGCTTCTAAAGCATACGCAAGCAGAAATTTCAATGTACAATGATGTTTTCAAAAAAACAGTCAAAATGTGCTCCACTCGGGCTGAAAACGCTTGTTTGGGACATTACATTAATGTTGACTATAAATCATAAACTAAGCATTTTTCAGCTGAAATAATGAATGTAGTCCTCTTAATTCTTGCTTCTAAAGCATACGCAAACAGAAATTTCAATGTACAATGATGTTTTTAAAAAACGGTCAAAATGTGCTCCACTCGGGCTGAAAACGCTTGTTTGGAACATTTCATTAATGTTGACTATAAATCATAAACTAAGCATTTTTCAGCTGAAATAATGAATGTAGTCCTCTTGATTCTTGCTTCTAAAGCATACGCAAGCAGAAATTTCAATGTACAATGATGTTTTCAAAAAAACAGTCAAAATGTGCTCCACTCGGGCTGAAAACGCTTGTTTGGGACATTACATTAATGTTGACTATAAATCATAAACTAAGCATTTTTCAGCTGAAATAATGAATGTAGTCCTCTTAATTCTTGCTTCTAAAGCATACGCAAGCAGAAATTTCAATGTACAATGATGTTTTTAAAAAAAACAGTCAAAATGTGCTCCACTCGGGCTGAAAACGCTGTTGGGGACATTTCATTAATGTTGACTATAAATCATAAACTAAGCATTTTTCAGCTGAAATAATGAATGTAGTCCTCTTAATTCTTGCTTCTAAAGCATACGCAAGCAGAAATTTCAATGTACAATGATGTTTTTAAAAAAACAGTCAAAATGTGCTCCACTCGGGCTGAAAACGCTTGTTTGGGACATTACATTAATGTTGACTATAAATCATAAACTAAGCATTTTTCAGCTGAAATAATGAATGTAGTCCTCTTAATTCTTGCTTCTAAAGCATACGCAAACAGAAATTTCAATGTACAATGATGTTTTTAAAAAAACGGTCAAAATGTGCTCCACTCGGGCTGAAAACGCTTGTTTGGAACATTTCATTAATGTTGACTATAATTCATAAACTAAGCATTTTTCAGCTGAAATAATGAATGTAGTCCTCTTAATTCTTGCTTCTAAAGCATACGCAAGCAGAAATTTCAATGTACAATGATGTTTTTAAAAAAACAGTCAAAATGTGCTCCACTCGGGCTGAAAACGCTTGTTTGGGACATTACATTAATGTTGACTATAAATCATAAACTAAGCATTTTTCAGCTGAAATAATGAATGTAGTCCTCTTAATTCTTGCTTCTAAAGCAGACGCAAGCAGAAATTTCAATGTACAATGATGTTTTTAAAAAAATGGTCAAAATGTGCTCCACTCGGGCTGAAAACGCTTGTTTGGAACATTTCATTAATGTTGACTATAAATCATAAACTAAGCCTTTTTCAGCTGAAATAATGAATGTAGTCCTCTTAATTCTTGCTTCTAAAGCATACGCAAGCAGAAATTTCAATGTACAATGATGTTTTTAAAAAAAACAGTCAAAATGTGCTCCACTCGGGCTGAAAACGCTGTTGGGGACATTTCATTAATGTTGACTATAAATCAAAAACTAAGCATTTTTCAGCTGAAATAATGAATGTAGTCCTCTTAATTCTTGCTTCTAAAGCATACGCAAGCAGAAATTTCAATGTACAATGATGTTTTTAAAAAAACAGTCAAAATGTGCTCCACTCAGGCTGAAAACGCTGTTGGGGACATTTCATTAATGTTGACTATAAATCATAAACTAAGCATTTTTCAGCTGAAATAATGAATGTAGTCCTCTTAATTCTTGCTTCTAAAGCATACGCAAGCAGAAATTTCAATGTACAATGATGTTTTCAAAAAAACAGTCAAAATGTGCTCCACTCGGGCTGAAAACGCTTGTTTGGGACATTACATTAATGTTGACTATAAATCATAAACTAAGCATTTTTCAGCTGAAATAATGAATGTAGTCCTCTTAATTCTTGCTTCTACAGCATACGCTAGCAGAAATTTCAATGTACAATGATGTTTTTAAAAAAACGGTCAAAATGTGCTCCACTCGGGCTGAAAACGCTTGTTTGGAACATTTCATTAATGTTGACTATAAATCATAAACTAAGCATTTTTCAGCTGAAATAATGAATGTAGTCCTCTTAATTCTTGCTTCTAAAGCATACGCAAGCAGAAATTTCAATGTACAATGATGTTTTCAAAAAAACAGTCAAAATGTGCTCCACTCGGGCTGAAAACGCTTGTTTGGGACATTACATTAATGTTGACTATAAATCATAAACTAAGCATTTTTCAGCTGAAATAATGAATGTAGTCCTCTTAATTCTTGCTTCTAAAGCATACGCAAGCAGAAATTTCAATGTACAATGATGTTTTTAAAAAAAACAGTCAAAATGTGCTCCACTCGGGCTGAAAACGCTGTTGGGGACATTTCATTAATGTTGACTATAAATCAAAAACTAAGCATTTTTCAGCTGAAATAATGAATGTAGTCCTCTTAATTCTTGCTTCTACAGCATACGCAAGCAGAAATTTCAATGTACAATGATGTTTTTAAAAAAACGGTCAAAATGTGCTCCACTCGGGCTGAAAACGCTTGTTTGGAACATTTCATTAATGTTGACTATAAATCATAAACTAAGCATTTTTCAGCTGAAATAATGAATGTAGTCCTCTTAATTCTTGCTTCTAAAGCATACGCAAGCAGAAATTTCAATGTACAATGATGTTTTCAAAAAAACAGTCAAAATGTGCTCCACTCGGGCTGAAAACGCTTGTTTGGGACGTTACATTAATGTTGACTATAAATCATAAACTAAGCATTTTTCAGCTGAAATAATGAATGTAGTCCTCTTAATTCTTGCTTCTAAAGCATACGCAAGCAGAAATTTCAATGTACAATGATGTTTTCAAAAAAACAGTCAAAATGTGCTCCACTCGGGCTGAAAACGCTTGTTTGGGACATTACATTAATGTTGACTATAAATCATAAACTAAGCATTTTTCAGCTGAAATAATGAATGTAGTCCTCTTGATTCTTGCTTCTACAGCATACGCAAGCAGAAATTTCAATGTACAATGATGTTTTTAAAAAAACGGTCAAAATGTGCTCCACTCGGGCTGAAAACGCTTGTTTGGAACATTTCATTAATGTTGACTATAATTCATAAACTAAGCATTTTTCAGCTGAAATAATGAATGTAGTCCTCTTAATTCTTGCTTCTAAAGCATACGCAAGCAGAAATTTCAATGTACAATGATGTTTTTAAAAAAACAGTCAAAATGTGCTCCACTCGGGCTGAAAACGCTTGTTTGGGACATTACATTAATGTTGACTATAAATCATAAACTAAGCATTTTTCAGCTGAAATAATGAATGTAGTCCTCTTAATTCTTGCTTCTAAAGCAGACGCAAGCAGAAATTTCAATGTACAATGATGTTTTTAAAAAAATGGTCAAAATGTGCTCCACTTTGGCTGAAAACGCTTGTTTGGAACATTTCATTAATGTTGACTATAAATCATAAACTAAGCATTTTTCAGCTGAAATAATGAATGTAGTCCTCTTAATTCTTGCTTCTAAAGCATACGCAAGCAGAAATTTCAATGTACAATGATGTTTTTAAAAAAAACAGTCAAAATGTGCTCCACTCGGGCTGAAAACGCTGTTGGGGACATTTCATTAATGTTGACTATAAATCAAAAACTAAGCATTTTTCAGCTGAAATAATGAATGTAGTCCTCTTAATTCTTGCTTCTAAAGCATACGCAAGCAGAAATTTCAATGTACAATGATGTTTTTAAAAAAACAGTCAAAATATGCTCCACTCGGGCTGAAAACGCTTGTTTGCGACATTACATTAATGTTGACTATAAATCATAAACTAAGCATTTTTCAGCTGAAATAATGAATGTAGTCCTCTTAATTCTTGCTTCTACAGCATACGCAAGCAGAAATTTCAATGTACAATGATGTTTTTAAAAAAACGGTCAAAATGTGCTCCACTCGGGCTGAAAACGCTTGTTTGGAACATTTCATTAATGTTGACTATAAATCATAAACTAAGCATTTTTCAGCTGAAATAATGAATGTAGTCCTCTTAATTCTTGCTTCTACAGCATACGCAAGCAGAAATTTCAATGTACAATGATGTTTTTAAAAAAACGGTCAAAATGTGCTCCACTCGGGCTGAAAACGCTTGTTTGGAACATTTCATTAATGTTGACTATAAATCATAAACTAAGCATTTTTCAGCTGAAATAATGAATGTAGTCCTCTTAATTCTTGCTTCTAAAGCATACGCAAGCAGAAATTTCAATGTACAATGATGTTTTCAAAAAAACAGTCAAAATGTGCTCCACTCGGGCTGAAAACGCTTGTTTGGGACATTACATTAATGTTGACTATAAATCATAAACTAAGCATTTTTCAGCTGAAATAATGAATGTAGTCCTCTTAATTCTTGCTTCTAAAGCATACGCAAGCAGAAATTTCAATGTACAATGATGTTTTTAAAAAAACAGTCAAAATGTGCTCCACTCAGGCTGAAAACGCTGTTGGGGACATTTCATTAATGTTGACTATAAATCATAAACTAAGCATTTTTCAGCTGAAATAATGAATGTAGTCCTCTTAATTCTTGCTTCTACAGCATACGCAAGCAGAAATTTCAATGTACAATGATGTTTTTAAAAAAACGGTCAAAATGTGCTCCACTCGGGCTGAAAACGCTTGTTTGGAACATTTCATTAATGTTGACTATAAATCATAAACTAAGCATTTTTCAGCTGAAATAATGAATGTAGTCCTCTTAATTCTTGCTTCTACAGCATACGCAAGCAGAAATTTCAATGTACAATGATGTTTTTAAAAAAACAGTCAAAATGTGCTCCACTCGGGCTGAAAACGCTTGTTTGGGACATTTCATTAATGTTGAGTATAAATCATAAACTAAGCATTTTTCAGCTGAAATAATGAATGTAGTCCTCTTAATTCTTGCTTCTACAGCATACGCAAGCAGAAATTTCAATGTACAATGATGTTTTTAAAAAAACGGTCAAAATGTGCTCCACTCGGGCTGAAAACGCTTGTTTGGAACATTTCATTAATGTTGACTATAAATCATAAACTAAGCATTTTTCAGCTGAAATAATGAATGTAGTCCTCTTAATTCTTGCTTCTAAAGCAGACGCAAGCAGAAATTTCAATGTACAATGATGTTTTCAAAAAAACAGTCAAAATGTGCTCCACTCGGGCTGAAAACGCTTGTTTGGGACATTACATTAATGTTGACTATAAATCATAAACTAAGCATTTTTCAGCTGAAATAATGAATGTAGTCCTCTTAATTCTTGCTTCTAAAGCATACGCAAACAGAAATTTCAATGTACAATGATGTTTTTAAAAAAACGGTCAAAATGTGCTCCACTCGGGCTGAAAACGCTTGTTTGGAACATTTCATTAATGTTGACTATAATTCATAAACTAAGCATTTTTCAGCTGAAATAATGAATGTAGTCCTCTTAATTCTTGCTTCTAAAGCATACGCAAGCAGAAATTTCAATGTACAATGATGTTTTTAAAAAAACAGTCAAAATGTGCTCCACTCGGGCTGAAAACGCTTGTTTGGGACATTACATTAATGTTGACTATAAATCATAAACTAAGCATTTTTCAGCTGAAATAATGAATGTAGTCCTCTTAATTCTTGCTTCTAAAGCATACGCAAGCAGAAATTTCAATGTACAATGATGTTTTCAAAAAAACAGTCAAAATGTGCTCCACTCGGGCTGAAAACGCTTGTTTGGGACGTTACATTAATGTTGACTATAAATCATAAACTAAGCATTTTTCAGCTGAAATAATGAATGTAGTCCTCTTAATTCTTGCTTCTAAAGCATACGCAAGCAGAAATTTCAATGTACAATGATGTTTTCAAAAAAACAGTCAAAATGTGCTCCACTCGGGCTGAAAACGCTTGTTTGGGACATTACATTAATGTTGACTATAAATCATAAACTAAGCATTTTTCAGCTGAAATAATGAATGTAGTCCTCTTGATTCTTGCTTCTACAGCATACGCAAGCAGAAATTTCAATGTACAATGATGTTTTTAAAAAAACGGTCAAAATGTGCTCCACTCGGGCTGAAAACGCTTGTTTGGAACATTTCATTAATGTTGACTATAAATCATAAACTAAGCATTTTTCAGCTGAAATAATGAATGTAGTCCTCTTAATTCTTGCTTCTAAAGCATACGCAAGCAGAAATTTCAATGTACAATGATGTTTTCAAAAAAACAGTCAAAATGTGCTCCACTCGGGCTGAAAACGCTTGTTTGGGACATTACATTAATGTTGACTATAAATCATAAACTAAGCATTTTTCAGCTGAAATAATGAATGTAGTCCTCTTAATTCTTGCTTCTAAAGCATACGCAAACAGAAATTTCAATGTACAATGATGTTTTTAAAAAAACGGTCAAAATGTGCTCCACTCGGGCTGAAAACGCTTGTTTGGAACATTTCATTAATGTTGACTATAAATCATAAACTAAGCATTTTTCAGCTGAAATAATGAATGTAGTCCTCTTAATTCTTGCTTCTAAAGCATACGCAAGCAGAAATTTCAATGTACAATGATGTTTTTAAAAAAAACAGTCAAAATGTGCTCCACTCGGGCTGAAAACGCTGTTGGGGACATTTCATTAATGTTGACTATAAATCAAAAACTAAGCATTTTTCAGCTGAAATAATGAATGTAGTCCTCTTAATTCTTGCTTCTAAAGCATACGCAAGCAGAAATTTCAATGTACAATGATGTTTTTAAAAAAACAGTCAAAATGTGCTCCACTCAGGCTGAAAACGCTGTTGGGGACATTTCATTAATGTTGACTATAAATCATAAACTAAGCATTTTTCAGCTGAAATAATGAATGTAGTCCTCTTAATTCTTGCTTCTAAAGCATACGCAAGCAGAAATTTCAATGTACAATGATGTTTTCAAAAAAACAGTCAAAATGTGCTCCACTCGGGCTGAAAACGCTTGTTTGGGACATTACATTAATGTTGACTATAAATCATAAACTAAGCATTTTTCAGCTGAAATAATGAATGTAGTCCTCTTAATTCTTGCTTCTACAGCATACGCAAGCAGAAATTTCAATGTACAATGATGTTTTTAAAAAAACGGTCAAAATGTGCTCCACTCGGGCTGAAAACGCTTGTTTGGAACATTTAATTAATGTTGACTATAAATCATAAACTAAGCATTTTTCAGCTGAAATAATGAATGCAGTCCTCTTAATTCTTGCTTCTAAAGCATACGCAAGCAGAAATTTCAATGTACAATGATGTTTTCAAAAAAACAGTCAAAATGTGCTCCACTCGGGCTGAAAACGCTGTTGGGGACATTTCATTAATGTTGACTATAAATCAAAAACTAAGCATTTTTCAGCTGAAATAATGAATGTAGTCCTCTTAATTCTTGCTTCTACAGCATACGCAAG
Source organism: Hippichthys cyanospilos (assembly GCF_059441005.1). Classification (NCBI taxonomy): domain Eukaryota; kingdom Metazoa; phylum Chordata; class Actinopteri; order Syngnathiformes; family Syngnathidae; genus Hippichthys; species Hippichthys cyanospilos. The sequence continues at coordinate 329,072 of NC_142384.1, read as the reverse complement.
CAGAAATTTCAATGTACAATGATGTTTTTAAAAAAACGGTCAAAATGTGCTCCACTCGGGCTGAAAACGCTTGTTTGGAACATTTCATTAATGTTGACTATAAATCATAAACTAAGCATTTTTCAGCTGAAATAATGAATGTAGTCCTCTTAATTCTTGCTTCTAAAGCATACGCAAGCAGAAATTTCAATGTACAATGATGTTTTCAAAAAAACAGTCAAAATGTGCTCCACTCGGGCTGAAAACGCTTGTTTGGGACGTTACATTAATGTTGACTATAAATCATAAACTAAGCATTTTTCAGCTGAAATAATGAATGTAGTCCTCTTAATTCTTGCTTCTAAAGCATACGCAAGCAGAAATTTCAATGTACAATGATGTTTTCAAAAAAACAGTCAAAATGTGCTCCACTCGGGCTGAAAACGCTTGTTTGGGACATTACATTAATGTTGACTATAAATCATAAACTAAGCATTTTTCAGCTGAAATAATGAATGTAGTCCTCTTGATTCTTACTTCTACAGCATACGCAAGCAGAAATTTCAATGTACAATGATGTTTTTAAAAAAACGGTCAAAATGTGCTCCACTCGGGCTGAAAACGCTTGTTTGGAACATTTCATTAATGTTGACTATAAATCATAAACTAAGCATTTTTCAGCTGAAATAATGAATGTAGTCCTCTTAATTCTTGCTTCTAAAGCATACGCAAGCAGAAATTTCAATGTACAATGATGTTTTCAAAAAAACAGTCAAAATGTGCTCCACTCGGGCTGAAAACGCTTGTTTGGGACATTACATTAATGTTGACTATAAATCATAAACTAAGTATTTTTCAGCTGAAATAATGAATGTAGTCCTCTTAATTCTTGCTTCTAAAGCATACGCAAACAGAAATTTCAATGTACAATGATGTTTTTAAAAAAACGGTCAAAATGTGCTCCACTCGGGCTGAAAACGCTTGTTTGGGACATTACATTAATGTTGACTATAAATCATAAACTAAGCATTTTTCAGCTGAAATAATGAATGTAGTCCTCTTAATTCTTGCTTCTAAAGCATACGCAAACAGAAATTTCAATGTACAATGATGTTTTTAAAAAAACAGTCAAAATGTGCTCCACTCGGGCTGAAAACGCTTGTTTGGGACATTACATTAATGTTGACTATAAATCATAAACTAAGCATTTTTCAGCTGAAATAATGAATGTAGTCCTCTTAATTCTTGCTTCTAAAGCAGACGCAAGCAGAAATTTCAATGTACAATGATGTTTTTAAAAAAATGGTCAAAATGTGCTCCACTCGGGCTGAAAACGCTTGTTTGGAACATTTCATTAATGTTGACTATAAATCATAAACTAAGCCTTTTTCAGCTGAAATAATGAATGTAGTCCTCTTAATTCTTGCTTCTAAAGCATACGCAAGCAGAAATTTCAATGTACAATGATGTTTTTAAAAAAAACAGTCAAAATGTGCTCCACTCGGGCTGAAAACGCTGTTGGGGACATTTCATTAATGTTGACTATAAATCAAAAACTAAGCATTTTTCAGCTGAAATAATGAATGTAGTCCTCTTAATTCTTGCTTCTAAAGCATACGCAAGCAGAAATTTCAATGTACAATGATGTTTTTAAAAAAACAGTCAAAATGTGCTCCACTCAGGCTGAAAACGCTGTTGGGGACATTTCATTAATGTTGACTATAAATCATAAACTAAGCATTTTTCAGCTGAAATAATGAATGTAGTCCTCTTAATTCTTGCTTCTAAAGCATACGCAAGCAGAAATTTCAATGTACAATGATGTTTTCAAAAAAACAGTCAAAATGTGCTCCACTCGGGCTGAAAACGCTTGTTTGGGACATTACATTAATGTTGACTATAAATCATAAACTAAGCATTTTTCAGCTGAAATAATGAATGTAGTCCTCTTAATTCTTGCTTCTACAGCATACGCTAGCAGAAATTTCAATGTACAATGATGTTTTTAAAAAAACGGTCAAAATGTGCTCCACTCGGGCTGAAAACGCTTGTTTGGAACATTTCATTAATGTTGACTATAAATCATAAACTAAGCATTTTTCAGCTGAAATAATGAATGTAGTCCTCTTAATTCTTGCTTCTAAAGCATACGCAAGCAGAAATTTCAATGTACAATGATGTTTTCAAAAAAACAGTCAAAATGTGCTCCACTCGGGCTGAAAACGCTTGTTTGGGACATTACATTAATGTTGACTATAAATCATAAACTAAGCATTTTTCAGCTGAAATAATGAATGTAGTCCTCTTAATTCTTGCTTCTAAAGCATACGCAAGCAGAAATTTCAATGTACAATGATGTTTTTAAAAAAAACAGTCAAAATGTGCTCCACTCGGGCTGAAAACGCTGTTGGGGACATTTCATTAATGTTGACTATAAATCAAAAACTAAGCATTTTTCAGCTGAAATAATGAATGTAGTCCTCTTAATTCTTGCTTCTACAGCATACGCAAGCAGAAATTTCAATGTACAATGATGTTTTTAAAAAAACGGTCAAAATGTGCTCCACTCGGGCTGAAAACGCTTGTTTGGAACATTTCATTAATGTTGACTATAAATCATAAACTAAGCATTTTTCAGCTGAAATAATGAATGTAGTCCTCTTAATTCTTGCTTCTAAAGCATACGCAAGCAGAAATTTCAATGTACAATGATGTTTTCAAAAAAACAGTCAAAATGTGCTCCACTCGGGCTGAAAACGCTTGTTTGGGACGTTACATTAATGTTGACTATAAATCATAAACTAAGCATTTTTCAGCTGAAATAATGAATGTAGTCCTCTTAATTCTTGCTTCTAAAGCATACGCAAGCAGAAATTTCAATGTACAATGATGTTTTCAAAAAAACAGTCAAAATGTGCTCCACTCGGGCTGAAAACGCTTGTTTGGGACATTACATTAATGTTGACTATAAATCATAAACTAAGCATTTTTCAGCTGAAATAATGAATGTAGTCCTCTTGATTCTTGCTTCTACAGCATACGCAAGCAGAAATTTCAATGTACAATGATGTTTTTAAAAAAACGGTCAAAATGTGCTCCACTCGGGCTGAAAACGCTTGTTTGGAACATTTCATTAATGTTGACTATAATTCATAAACTAAGCATTTTTCAGCTGAAATAATGAATGTAGTCCTCTTAATTCTTGCTTCTAAAGCATACGCAAGCAGAAATTTCAATGTACAATGATGTTTTTAAAAAAACAGTCAAAATGTGCTCCACTCGGGCTGAAAACGCTTGTTTGGGACATTACATTAATGTTGACTATAAATCATAAACTAAGCATTTTTCAGCTGAAATAATGAATGTAGTCCTCTTAATTCTTGCTTCTAAAGCAGACGCAAGCAGAAATTTCAATGTACAATGATGTTTTTAAAAAAATGGTCAAAATGTGCTCCACTTTGGCTGAAAACGCTTGTTTGGAACATTTCATTAATGTTGACTATAAATCATAAACTAAGCATTTTTCAGCTGAAATAATGAATGTAGTCCTCTTAATTCTTGCTTCTAAAGCATACGCAAGCAGAAATTTCAATGTACAATGATGTTTTTAAAAAAAACAGTCAAAATGTGCTCCACTCGGGCTGAAAACGCTGTTGGGGACATTTCATTAATGTTGACTATAAATCAAAAACTAAGCATTTTTCAGCTGAAATAATGAATGTAGTCCTCTTAATTCTTGCTTCTAAAGCATACGCAAGCAGAAATTTCAATGTACAATGATGTTTTTAAAAAAACAGTCAAAATGTGCTCGACTCGGGCTGAAAACGCTTGTTTGCGACATTACATTAATGTTGACTATAAATCATAAACTAAGCATTTTTCAGCTGAAATAATGAATGTAGTCCTCTTAATTCTTGCTTCTACAGCATACGCAAGCAGAAATTTCAATGTACAATGATGTTTTTAAAAAAACGGTCAAAATGTGCTCCACTCGGGCTGAAAACGCTTGTTTGGAACATTTCATTAATGTTGACTATAAATCATAAACTAAGCATTTTTCAGCTGAAATAATGAATGTAGTCCTCTTAATTCTTGCTTCTACAGCATACGCAAGCAGAAATTTCAATGTACAATGATGTTTTTAAAAAAACGGTCAAAATGTGCTCCACTCGGGCTGAAAACGCTTGTTTGGAACATTTCATTAATGTTGACTATAAATCATAAACTAAGCATTTTTCAGCTGAAATAATGAATGTAGTCCTCTTAATTCTTGCTTCTAAAGCATACGCAAGCAGAAATTTCAATGTACAATGATGTTTTCAAAAAAACAGTCAAAATGTGCTCCACTCGGGCTGAAAACGCTTGTTTGGGACATTACATTAATGTTGACTATAAATCATAAACTAAGCATTTTTCAGCTGAAATAATGAATGTAGTCCTCTTAATTCTTGCTTCTAAAGCATACGCAAGCAGAAATTTCAATGTACAATGATGTTTTTAAAAAAACAGTCAAAATGTGCTCCACTCAGGCTGAAAACGCTGTTGGGGACATTTCATTAATGTTGACTATAAATCATAAACTAAGCATTTTTCAGCTGAAATAATGAATGTAGTCCTCTTAATTCTTGCTTCTAAAGCATACGCAAGCAGAAATTTCAATGTACAATGATGTTTTTAAAAAAACAGTCAAAATGTGCTCCACTCGGGCTGAAAACGCTTGTTTGGGACATTACATTAATGTTGACTATAAATCATAAACTAAGCATTTTTCAGCTGAAATAATGAATGTAGTCCTCTTAATTCTTGCTTCTACAGCATACGCAAGCAGAAATTTCAATGTACAATGATGTTTTTAAAAAAACGGTCAAAATGTGCTCCACTCGGGCTGAAAACGCTTGTTTGGAACATTTCATTAATGTTGACTATAAATCATAAACTAAGCATTTTTCAGCTGAAATAATGAATGTAGTCCTCTTAATTCTTGCTTCTACAGCATACGCAAGCAGAAATTTCAATGTACAATGATGTTTTTAAAAAAACAGTCAAAATGTGCTCCACTCGGGCTGAAAACGCTTGTTTGGGACATTTCATTAATGTTGAGTATAAATCATAAACTAAGCATTTTTCAGCTGAAATAATGAATGTAGTCCTCTTAATTCTTGCTTCTACAGCATACGCAAGCAGAAATTTCAATGTACAATGATGTTTTTAAAAAAACGGTCAAAATGTGCTCCACTCGGGCTGAAAACGCTTGTTTGGAACATTTCATTAATGTTGACTATAAATCATAAACTAAGCATTTTTCAGCTGAAATAATGAATGTAGTCCTCTTAATTCTTGCTTCTAAAGCAGACGCAAGCAGAAATTTCAATGTACAATGATGTTTTCAAAAAAACAGTCAAAATGTGCTCCACTCGGGCTGAAAACGCTTGTTTGGGACATTACATTAATGTTGACTATAAATCATAAACTAAGCATTTTTCAGCTGAAATAATGAATGTAGTCCTCTTAATTCTTGCTTCTAAAGCAGACGCAAGCAGAAATTTCAATGTACAATGATGTTTTTAAAAAAATGGTCAAAATGTGCTCCACTTTGGCTGAAAACGCTTGTTTGGAACATTTCATTAATGTTGACTATAAATCATAAACTAAGCATTTTTCAGCTGAAATAATGAATGTAGTCCTCTTAATTCTTGCTTCTAAAGCATACGCAAGCAGAAATTTCAATGTACAATGATGTTTTTAAAAAAAACAGTCAAAATGTGCTCCACTCGGGCTGAAAACGCTGTTGGGGACATTTCATTAATGTTGACTATAAATCATAAACTAAGCATTTTTCAGCTGAAATAATGAATGTAGTCCTCTTGATTCTTACTTCTACAGCATACGCAAGCAGAAATTTCAATGTACAATGATGTTTTTAAAAAAACGGTCAAAATGTGCTCCACTCGGGCTGAAAACGCTTGTTTGGAACATTTCATTAATGTTGACTATAAATCATAAACTAAGCATTTTTCAGCTGAAATAATGAATGTAGTCCTCTTAATTCTTGCTTCTAAAGCATACGCAAGCAGAAATTTCAATGTACAATGATGTTTTCAAAAAAACAGTCAAAATGTGCTCCACTCGGGCTGAAAACGCTTGTTTGGGACATTACATTAATGTTGACTATAAATCATAAACTAAGTATTTTTCAGCTGAAATAATGAATGTAGTCCTCTTAATTCTTGCTTCTAAAGCATACGCAAACAGAAATTTCAATGTACAATGATGTTTTTAAAAAAACGGTCAAAATGTGCTCCACTCGGGCTGAAAACGCTTGTTTGGGACATTACATTAATGTTGACTATAAATCATAAACTAAGCATTTTTCAGCTGAAATAATGAATGTAGTCCTCTTAATTCTTGCTTCTAAAGCATACGCAAGCAGAAATTTCAATGTACAATGATGTTTTCAAAAAAACAGTCAAAATGTGCTCCACTCGGGCTGAAAACGCTTGTTTGGGACATTACATTAATGTTGACTATAAATCATAAACTAAGCATTTTTCAGCTGAAATAATGAATGTAGTCCTCTTAATTCTTGCTTCTAAAGCATACGCAAGCAGAAATTTCAATGTACAATGATGTTTTTAAAAAAACAGTCAAAATGTGCTCCACTCAGGCTGAAAACGCTGTTGGGGACATTTCATTAATGTTGACTATAAATCATAAACTAAGCATTTTTCAGCTGAAATAATGAATGTAGTCCTCTTAATTCTTGCTTCTAAAGCATACGCAAGCAGAAATTTCAATGTACAATGATGTTTTTAAAAAAACAGTCAAAATGTGCTCCACTCGGGCTGAAAACGCTTGTTTGGGACATTACATTAATGTTGACTATAAATCATAAACTAAGCATTTTTCAGCTGAAATAATGAATGTAGTCCTCTTAATTCTTGCTTCTACAGCATACGCAAGCAGAAATTTCAATGTACAATGATGTTTTTAAAAAAACGGTCAAAATGTGCTCCACTCGGGCTGAAAACGCTTGTTTGGAACATTTCATTAATGTTGACTATAAATCATAAACTAAGCATTTTTCAGCTGAAATAATGAATGTAGTCCTCTTAATTCTTGCTTCTACAGCATACGCAAGCAGAAATTTCAATGTACAATGATGTTTTTAAAAAAACAGTCAAAATGTGCTCCACTCGGGCTGAAAACGCTTGTTTGGGACATTTCATTAATGTTGAGTATAAATCATAAACTAAGCATTTTTCAGCTGAAATAATGAATGTAGTCCTCTTAATTCTTGCTTCTACAGCATACGCAAGCAGAAATTTCAATGTACAATGATGTTTTTAAAAAAACGGTCAAAATGTGCTCCACTCGGGCTGAAAACGCTTGTTTGGAACATTTCATTAATGTTGACTATAAATCATAAACTAAGCATTTTTCAGCTGAAATAATGAATGTAGTCCTCTTAATTCTTGCTTCTAAAGCAGACGCAAGCAGAAATTTCAATGTACAATGATGTTTTCAAAAAAACAGTCAAAATGTGCTCCACTCGGGCTGAAAACGCTTGTTTGGGACATTACATTAATGTTGACTATAAATCATAAACTAAGCATTTTTCAGCTGAAATAATGAATGTAGTCCTCTTAATTCTTGCTTCTAAAGCATACGCAAACAGAAATTTCAATGTACAATGATGTTTTTAAAAAAACGGTCAAAATGTGCTCCACTCGGGCTGAAAACGCTTGTTTGGAACATTTCATTAATGTTGACTATAATTCATAAACTAAGCATTTTTCAGCTGAAATAATGAATGTAGTCCTCTTAATTCTTGCTTCTAAAGCATACGCAAGCAGAAATTTCAATGTACAATGATGTTTTCAAAAAAACAGTCAAAATGTGCTCCACTCGGGCTGAAAACGCTTGTTTGGGACATTACATTAATGTTGACTATAAATCATAAACTAAGCATTTTTCAGCTGAAATAATGAATGTAGTCCTCTTAATTCTTGCTTCTAAAGCAGACGCAAGCAGAAATTTCAATGTACAATGATGTTTTTAAAAAAATGGTCAAAATGTGCTCCACTCGGGCTGAAAACGCTTGTTTGGAACATTTCATTAATGTTGACTATAAATCATAAACTAAGCATTTTTCAGCTGAAATAATGAATGTAGTCCTCTTAATTCTTGCTTCTAAAGCATACGCAAGCAGAAATTTCAATGTACAATGATGTTTTTAAAAAAAACAGTCAAAATGTGCTCCACTCGGGCTGAAAACGCTGTTGGGGACATTTCATTAATGTTGACTATAAATCAAAAACTAAGCATTTTTCAGCTGAAATAATGAATGTAGTCCTCTTAATTCTTGCTTCTAAAGCATACGCAAGCAGAAATTTCAATGTACAATGATGTTTTTAAAAAAACAGTCAAAATGTGCTCCACTCAGGCTGAAAACGCTGTTGGGGACATTTCATTAATGTTGACTATAAATCATAAACTAAGCATTTTTCAGCTGAAATAATGAATGTAGTCCTCTTAATTCTTGCTTCTAAAGCATACGCAAGCAGAAATTTCAATGTACAATGATGTTTTCAAAAAAACAGTCAAAATGTGCTCCACTCGGGCTGAAAACGCTTGTTTGGGACATTACATTAATGTTGACTATAAATCATAAACTAAGCATTTTTCAGCTGAAATAATGAATGTAGTCCTCTTAATTCTTGCTTCTACAGCATACGCTAGCAGAAATTTCAATGTACAATGATGTTTTTAAAAAAACGGTCAAAATGTGCTCCACTCGGGCTGAAAACGCTTGTTTGGAACATTTCATTAATGTTGACTATAAATCATAAACTAAGCATTTTTCAGCTGAAATAATGAATGTAGTCCTCTTAATTCTTGCTTCTAAAGCATACGCAAGCAGAAATTTCAATGTACAATGATGTTTTCAAAAAAACAGTCAAAATGTGCTCCACTCGGGCTGAAAACGCTTGTTTGGGACATTACATTAATGTTGACTATAAATCATAAACTAAGCATTTTTCAGCTGAAATAATGAATGTAGTCCTCTTAATTCTTGCTTCTAAAGCATACGCAAGCAGAAATTTCAATGTACAATGATGTTTTTAAAAAAAACAGTCAAAATGTGCTCCACTCGGGCTGAAAACGCTGTTGGGGACATTTCATTAATGTTGACTATAAATCAAAAACTAAGCATTTTTCAGCTGAAATAATGAATGTAGTCCTCTTAATTCTTGCTTCTACAGCATACGCAAGCAGAAATTTCAATGTACAATGATGTTTTTAAAAAAACGGTCAAAATGTGCTCCACTCGGGCTGAAAACGCTTGTTTGGAACATTTCATTAATGTTGACTATAAATCATAAACTAAGCATTTTTCAGCTGAAATAATGAATGTAGTCCTCTTAATTCTTGCTTCTAAAGCATACGCAAGCAGAAATTTCAATGTACAATGATGTTTTTAAAAAAACGGTCAAAATGTGCTCCACTCGGGCTGAAAACGCTTGTTTGGAACATTTCATTAATGTTGACTATAAATCATAAACTAAGCATTTTTCAGCTGAAATAATGAATGTAGTCCTCTTAATTCTTGCTTCTAAAGCATACGCAAGCAGAAATTTCAATGTACAATGATGTTTTCAAAAAAACAGTCAAAATGTGCTCCACTCGGGCTGAAAACGCTTGTTTGGGACATTACATTAATGTTGACTATAAATCATAAACTAAGCATTTTTCAGCTGAAATAATGAATGTAGTCCTCTTAATTCTTGCTTCTAAAGCATACGCAAGCAGAAATTTCAATGTACAATGATGTTTTTAAAAAAAACAGTCAAAATGTGCTCCACTCGGGCTGAAAACGCTGTTGGGGACATTTCATTAATGTTGACTATAAATCAAAAACTAAGCATTTTTCAGCTGAAATAATGAATGTAGTCCTCTTAATTCTTGCTTCTACAGCATACGCAAGCAGAAATTTCAATGTACAATGATGTTTTAAAAAAAACGGTCAAAATGTGCTCCACTCGGGCTGAAAACGCTTGTTTGGAACATTTCATTAATGTTGACTATAAATCATAAACTAAGCATTTTTCAGCTGAAATAATGAATGTAGTCCTCTTAATTCTTGCTTCTAAAGCATACGCAAGCAGAAATTTCAATGTACAATGATGTTTTCAAAAAAACAGTCAAAATGTGCTCCACTCGGGCTGAAAACGCTTGTTTGGGACGTTACATTAATGTTGACTATAAATCATAAACTAAGCATTTTTCAGCTGAAATAATGAATGTAGTCCTCTTAATTCTTGCTTCTAAAGCATACGCAAGCAGAAATTTCAATGTACAATGATGTTTTCAAAAAAACAGTCAAAATGTGCTCCACTCGGGCTGAAAACGCTTGTTTGGGACATTACATTAATGTTGACTATAAATCATAAACTAAGCATTTTTCAGCTGAAATAATGAATGTAGTCCTCTTGATTCTTACTTCTACAGCATACGCAAGCAGAAATTTCAATGTACAATGATGTTTTTAAAAAAACGGTCAAAATGTGCTCCACTCGGGCTGAAAACGCTTGTTTGGAACATTTCATTAATGTTGACTATAAATCATAAACTAAGCATTTTTCAGCTGAAATAATGAATGTAGTCCTCTTAATTCTTGCTTCTAAAGCATACGCAAGCAGAAATTTCAATGTACAATGATGTTTTCAAAAAAACAGTCAAAATGTGCTCCACTCGGGCTGAAAACGCTTGTTTGGGACATTACATTAATGTTGACTATAAATCATAAACTAAGTATTTTTCAGCTGAAATAATGAATGTAGTCCTCTTAATTCTTGCTTCTAAAGCATACGCAAACAGAAATTTCAATGTACAATGATGTTTTTAAAAAAACGGTCAAAATGTGCTCCACTCGGGCTGAAAACGCTTGTTTGGGACATTACATTAATGTTGACTATAAATCATAAACTAAGCATTTTTCAGCTGAAATAATGAATGTAGTCCTCTTAATTCTTGCTTCTAAAGCATACGCAAACAGAAATTTCAATGTACAATGATGTTTTTAAAAAAACGGTCAAAATGTGCTCCACTCGGGCTGAAAACGCTTGTTTGGAACATTTCATTAATGTTGACTATAAATCATAAACTAAGCATTTTTCAGCTGAAATAATGAATGTAGTCCTCTTAATTCTTGCTTCTACAGCATACGCAAGCAGAAATTTCAATGTACAATGATGTTTTTAAAAAAACGGTCAAAATGTGCTCCACTCGGGCTGAAAACGCTTGTTTGGGACATTTCATTAATGTTGACTATAAATCATAAACTAAGCATTTTTCAGCTGAAATAATGAATGTAGTCCTCTTAATTCTTGCTTCTAAAGCATACGCAAGCAGAAATTTCAATGTACAATGATGTTTTTAAAAAAAACAGTCAAAATGTGCTCCACTCGGGCTGAAAACGCTTGTTTGGAACATTTCATTAATGTTGACTATAAATCATAAACTAAGCATTTTTCAGCTGAAATAATGAATGTAGTCCTCTTAATTCTTGCTTCTAAAGCAGACGCAAGCAGAAATTTCAATGTACAATGATGTTTTTAAAAAAAACAGTCAAAATGTGCTCCACTCGGGCTGAAAACGCTGTTGGGGACATTTCATTAATGTTGACTATAAATCAAAAACTAAGCATTTTTCAGCTGAAATAATGAATGTAGTCCTCTTAATTCTTGCTTCTAAAGCATACGCAAGCAGAAATTTCAATGTACAATGATGTTTTTAAAAAAACAGTCAAAATGTGCTCCACTCAGGCTGAAAACGCTGTTGGGGACATTTCATTAATGTTGACTATAAATCATAAACTAAGCATTTTTCAGCTGAAATAATGAATGTAGTCCTCTTAATTCTTGCTTCTAAAGCATACGCAAGCAGAAATTTCAATGTACAATGATGTTTTCAAAAAAACAGTCAAAATGTGCTCCACTCGGGCTGAAAACGCTTGTTTGGGACATTACATTAATGTTGACTATAAATCATAAACTAAGCATTTTTCAGCTGAAATAATGAATGTAGTCCTCTTAATTCTTGCTTCTACAGCATACGCTAGCAGAAATTTCAATGTACAATGATGTTTTTAAAAAAACGGTCAAAATGTGCTCCACTCGGGCTGAAAACGCTTGTTTGGAACATTTCATTAATGTTGACTATAAATCATAAACTAAGCATTTTTCAGCTGAAATAATGAATGTAGTCCTCTTAATTCTTGCTTCTAAAGCATACGCAAGCAGAAATTTCAATGTACAATGATGTTTTTAAAAAAAACAGTCAAAATGTGCTCCACTCGGGCTGAAAACGCTGTTGGGGACATTTCATTAATGTTGACTATAAATCAAAAACTAAGCATTTTTCAGCTGAAATAATGAATGTAGTCCTCTTAATTCTTGCTTCTAAAGCATACGCAAGCAGAAATTTCAATGTACAATGATGTTTTTAAAAAAACAGTCAAAATGTGCTCCACTCAGGCTGAAAACGCTGTTGGGGACATTTCATTAATGTTGACTATAAATCATAAACTAAGCATTTTTCAGCTGAAATAATGAATGTAGTCCTCTTAATTCTTGCTTCTAAAGCATACGCAAGCAGAAATTTCAATGTACAATGATGTTTTCAAAAAAACAGTCAAAATGTGCTCCACTCGGGCTGAAAACGCTTGTTTGGGACATTACATTAATGTTGACTATAAATCATAAACTAAGCATTTTTCAGCTGAAATAATGAATGTAGTCCTCTTAATTCTTGCTTCTACAGCATACGCTAGCAGAAATTTCAATGTACAATGATGTTTTTAAAAAAACGGTCAAAATGTGCTCCACTCGGGCTGAAAACGCTTGTTTGGAACATTTCATTAATGTTGACTATAAATCATAAACTAAGCATTTTTCAGCTGAAATAATGAATGTAGTCCTCTTAATTCTTGCTTCTAAAGCATACGCAAGCAGAAATTTCAATGTACAATGATGTTTTCAAAAAAACAGTCAAAATGTGCTCCACTCGGGCTGAAAACGGTTGTTTGGGACATTACATTAATGTTGACTATAAATCATAAACTAAGCATTTTTCAGCTGAAATAATGAATGTAGTCCTCTTAATTCTTGCTTCTAAAGCATACGCAAGCAGAAATTTCAATGTACAATGATGTTTTTAAAAAAAACAGTCAAAATGTGCTCCACTCGGGCTGAAAACGCTGTTGGGGACATTTCATTAATGTTGACTATAAATCAAAAACTAAGCATTTTTCAGCTGAAATAATGAATGTAGTCCTCTTAATTCTTGCTTCTACAGCATACGCAAGCAGAAATTTCAATGTACAATGATGTTTTTAAAAAAACGGTCAAAATGTGCTCCACTCGGGCTGAAAACGCTTGTTTGGAACATTTCATTAATGTTGACTATAAATCATAAACTAAGCATTTTTCAGCTGAAATAATGAATGTAGTCCTCTTAATTCTTGCTTCTAAAGCATACGCAAGCAGAAATTTCAATGTACAATGATGTTTTCAAAAAAACAGTCAAAATGTGCTCCACTCGGGCTGAAAACGCTTGTTTGGGACGTTACATTAATGTTGACTATAAATCATAAACTAAGCATTTTTCAGCTGAAATAATGAATGTAGTCCTCTTAATTCTTGCTTCTAAAGCATACGCAAGCAGAAATTTCAATGTACAATGATGTTTTCAAAAAAACAGTCAAAATGTGCTCCACTCGGGCTGAAAACGCTTGTTTGGGACATTACATTAATGTTGACTATAAATCATAAACTAAGCATTTTTCAGCTGAAATAATGAATGTAGTCCTCTTGATTCTTACTTCTACAGCATACGCAAGCAGAAATTTCAATGTACAATGATGTTTTTAAAAAAACGGTCAAAATGTGCTCCACTCGGGCTGAAAACGCTTGTTTGGAACATTTCATTAATGTTGACTATAAATCATAAACTAAGCATTTTTCAGCTGAAATAATGAATGTAGTAGTCCTCTTAATTCTTGCTTCTAAAGCATACGCAAGCAGAAATTTCAATGTACAATGATGTTTTCAAAAAAACAGTCAAAATGTGCTCCACTCGGGCTGAAAACGCTTGTTTGGGACATTACATTAATGTTGACTATAAATCATAAACTAAGTATTTTTCAGCTGAAATAATGAATGTAGTCCTCTTAATTCTTGCTTCTAAAGCATACGCAAACAGAAATTTCAATGTACAATGATGTTTTTAAAAAAACGGTCAAAATGTGCTCCACTCGGGCTGAAAACGCTTGTTTGGGACATTACATTAATGTTGACTATAAATCATAAACTAAGCATTTTTCAGCTGAAATAATGAATGTAGTCCTCTTAATTCTTGCTTCTAAAGCATACGCAAACATAAATTTCAATGTACAATGATGTTTTTAAAAAAACGGTCAAAATGTGCTCCACTCGGGCTGAAAACGCTTGTTTGGAACATTTCATTAATGTTGACTATAAATCATAAACTAAGCATTTTTCAGCTGAAATAATGAATGTAGTCCTCTTAATTCTTGCTTCTAAAGCATACGCAAGCAGAAATTTCAATGTACAATGATGTTTTTAAAAAAAACAGTCAAAATGTGCTCCACTCGGGCTGAAAACTTTGTTGGGGACATTTCATTAATGTTGACTATAAATCAAATACTAAGCATTTTTCAGCTGAAATAATGAATGTAGTCCTCTTAATTCTTGCTTCTAAAGCATACGCAAGCAGAAATTTCAATGTACAATGATGTTTTTAAAAAAACAGTCAAAATGTGCTCCACTCAGGCTGAAAACGCTGTTGGGGACATTTCATTAATGTTGACTATAAATCATAAACTAAGCATTTTTCAGCTGAAATAATGAATGCAGTCCTCTTAATTCTTGCTTCTAAAGCATACGCAAGCAGAAATTTCAATGTACAATGATGTTTTTAAAAAAACAGTCAAAATGTGCTCCACTCGGGCTGAAAACGCTTGTTTGGGACATTACATTAATGTTGACTATAAATCATAAACTAAGCATTTTTCAGCTGAAATAATGAATGTAGTCCTCTTAATTCTTGCTTCTAAAGCATACGCAAGCAGAAATTTCAATGTACAATGATGTTTTCAAAAAAACAGTCAAAATGTGCTCCACTCGGGCTGAAAACGCTTGTTTGGGACATTACATTAATGTTGACTATAAATCATAAACTAAGCATTTTTCAGCTGAAATAATGAATGTAGTCCTCTTAATTCTTGCTTCTAAAGCATACGCAAGCAGAAATTTCAATGTACAATGATGTTTTTAAAAAAACAGTCAAAATGTGCTCCACTCAGGCTGAAAACGCTGTTGGGGACATTTCATTAATGTTGACTATAAATCATAAACTAAGCATTTTTCAGCTGAAATAATGAATGTAGTCCTCTTAATTCTTGCTTCTAAAGCATACGCAAGCAGAAATTTCAATGTACAATGATGTTTTTAAAAAAACAGTCAAAATGTGCTCCACTCGGGCTGAAAACGCTTGTTTGGGACATTACATTAATGTTGACTATAAATCATAAACTAAGCATTTTTCAGCTGAAATAATGAATGTAGTCCTCTTAATTCTTGCTTCTACAGCATACGCAAGCAGAAATTTCAATGTACAATGATGTTTTTAAAAAAACGGTCAAAATGTGCTCCACTCGGGCTGAAAACGCTTGTTTGGAACATTTCATTAATGTTGACTATAAATCATAAACTAAGCATTTTTCAGCTGAAATAATGAATGTAGTCCTCTTAATTCTTGCTTCTACAGCATACGCAAGCAGAAATTTCAATGTACAATGATGTTTTTAAAAAAACAGTCAAAATGTGCTCCACTCGGGCTGAAAACGCTTGTTTGGGACATTTCATTAATGTTGAGTATAAATCATAAACTAAGCATTTTTCAGCTGAAATAATGAATGTAGTCCTCTTAATTCTTGCTTCTACAGCATACGCAAGCAGAAATTTCAATGTACAATGATGTTTTTAAAAAAACGGTCAAAATGTGCTCCACTCGGGCTGAAAACGCTTGTTTGGAACATTTCATTAATGTTGACTATAAATCATAAACTAAGCATTTTTCAGCTGAAATAATGAATGTAGTCCTCTTAATTCTTGCTTCTAAAGCAGACGCAAGCAGAAATTTCAATGTACAATGATGTTTTCAAAAAAACAGTCAAAATGTGCTCCACTCGGGCTGAAAACGCTTGTTTGGGACATTACATTAATGTTGACTATAAATCATAAACTAAGCATTTTTCAGCTGAAATAATGAATGTAGTCCTCTTAATTCTTGCTTCTAAAGCATACGCAAACAGAAATTTCAATGTACAATGATGTTTTTAAAAAAACGGTCAAAATGTGCTCCACTCGGGCTGAAAACGCTTGTTTGGAACATTTCATTAATGTTGACTATAATTCATAAACTAAGCATTTTTCAGCTGAAATAATGAATGTAGTCCTCTTAATTCTTGCTTCTAAAGCATACGCAAGCAGAAATTTCAATGTACAATGATGTTTTTAAAAAAAACAGTCAAAATGTGCTCCACTCGGGCTGAAAACTTTGTTGGGGACATTTCATTAATGTTGACTATAAATCAAATACTAAGCATTTTTCAGCTGAAATAATGAATGTAGTCCTCTTAATTCTTGCTTCTAAAGCATACGCAAGCAGAAATTTCAATGTACAATGATGTTTTTAAAAAAACAGTCAAAATGTGCTCCACTCAGGCTGAAAACGCTGTTGGGGACATTTCATTAATGTTGACTATAAATCATAAACTAAGCATTTTTCAGCTGAAATAATGAATGCAGTCCTCTTAATTCTTGCTTCTAAAGCATACGCAAGCAGAAATTTCAATGTACAATGATGTTTTTAAAAAAACAGTCAAAATGTGCTCCACTCGGGCTGAAAACGCTTGTTTGGGACATTACATTAATGTTGACTATAAATCATAAACTAAGCATTTTTCAGCTGAAATAATGAATGTAGTCCTCTTAATTCTTGCTTCTAAAGCATACGCAAGCAGAAATTTCAATGTACAATGATGTTTTCAAAAAAACAGTCAAAATGTGCTCCACTCGGGCTGAAAACGCTTGTTTGGGACATTACATTAATGTTGACTATAAATCATAAACTAAGCATTTTTCAGCTGAAATAATGAATGTAGTCCTCTTAATTCTTGCTTCTAAAGCATACGCAAGCAGAAATTTCAATGTACAATGATGTTTTTAAAAAAACAGTCAAAATGTGCTCCACTCAGGCTGAAAACGCTGTTGGGGACATTTCATTAATGTTGACTATAAATCATAAACTAAGCATTTTTCAGCTGAAATAATGAATGTAGTCCTCTTAATTCTTGCTTCTAAAGCATACGCAAGCAGAAATTTCAATGTACAATGATGTTTTTAAAAAAACAGTCAAAATGTGCTCCACTCGGGCTGAAAACGCTTGTTTGGGACATTACATTAATGTTGACTATAAATCATAAACTAAGCATTTTTCAGCTGAAATAATGAATGTAGTCCTCTTAATTCTTGCTTCTACAGCATACGCAAGCAGAAATTTCAATGTACAATGATGTTTTTAAAAAAACGGTCAAAATGTGCTCCACTCGGGCTGAAAACGCTTGTTTGGAACATTTCATTAATGTTGACTATAAATCATAAACTAAGCATTTTTCAGCTGAAATAATGAATGTAGTCCTCTTAATTCTTGCTTCTACAGCATACGCAAGCAGAAATTTCAATGTACAATGATGTTTTTAAAAAAACAGTCAAAATGTGCTCCACTCGGGCTGAAAACGCTTGTTTGGGACATTTCATTAATGTTGAGTATAAATCATAAACTAAGCATTTTTCAGCTGAAATAATGAATGTAGTCCTCTTAATTCTTGCTTCTACAGCATACGCAAGCAGAAATTTCAATGTACAATGATGTTTTTAAAAAAACGGTCAAAATGTGCTCCACTCGGGCTGAAAACGCTTGTTTGGAACATTTCATTAATGTTGACTATAAATCATAAACTAAGCATTTTTCAGCTGAAATAATGAATGTAGTCCTCTTAATTCTTGCTTCTAAAGCAGACGCAAGCAGAAATTTCAATGTACAATGATGTTTTCAAAAAAACAGTCAAAATGTGCTCCACTCGGGCTGAAAACGCTTGTTTGGGACATTACATTAATGTTGACTATAAATCATAAACTAAGCATTTTTCAGCTGAAATAATGAATGTAGTCCTCTTAATTCTTGCTTCTAAAGCATACGCAAACAGAAATTTCAATGTACAATGATGTTTTTAAAAAAACGGTCAAAATGTGCTCCACTCGGGCTGAAAACGCTTGTTTGGAACATTTCATTAATGTTGACTATAATTCATAAACTAAGCATTTTTCAGCTGAAATAATGAATGTAGTCCTCTTAATTCTTGCTTCTAAAGCATACGCAAGCAGAAATTTCAATGTACAATGATGTTTTTAAAAAAACAGTCAAAATGTGCTCCACTCGGGCTGAAAACGCTTGTTTGGGACATTACATTAATGTTGACTATAAATCATAAACTAAGCATTTTTCAGCTGAAATAATGAATGTAGTCCTCTTAATTCTTGCTTCTAAAGCAGACGCAAGCAGAAATTTCAATGTACAATGATGTTTTTAAAAAAATGGTCAAAATGTGCTCCACTCGGGCTGAAAACGCTTGTTTGGAACATTTCATTAATGTTGACTATAAATCATAAACTAAGCATTTTTCAGCTGAAATAATGAATGTAGTCCTCTTAATTCTTGCTTCTAAAGCATACGCAAGCAGAAATTTCAATGTACAATGATGTTTTTAAAAAAAACAGTCAAAATGTGCTCCACTCGGGCTGAAAACGCTGTTGGGGACATTTCATTAATGTTGACTATAAATCAAAAACTAAGCATTTTTCAGCTGAAATAATGAATGTAGTCCTCTTAATTCTTGCTTCTAAAGCATACGCAAGCAGAAATTTCAATGTACAATGATGTTTTTAAAAAAACAGTCAAAATGTGCTCCACTCAGGCTGAAAACGCTGTTGGGGACATTTCATTAATGTTGACTATAAATCATAAACTAAGCATTTTTCAGCTGAAATAATGAATGTAGTCCTCTTAATTCTTGCTTCTAAAGCATACGCAAGCAGAAATTTCAATGTACAATGATGTTTTCAAAAAAACAGTCAAAATGTGCTCCACTCGGGCTGAAAACGCTTGTTTGGGACATTACATTAATGTTGACTATAAATCATAAACTAAGCATTTTTCAGCTGAAATAATGAATGTAGTCCTCTTAATTCTTGCTTCTACAGCATACGCTAGCAGAAATTTCAATGTACAATGATGTTTTTAAAAAAACGGTCAAAATGTGCTCCACTCGGGCTGAAAACGCTTGTTTGGAACATTTCATTAATGTTGACTATAAATCATAAACTAAGCATTTTTCAGCTGAAATAATGAATGTAGTCCTCTTAATTCTTGCTTCTAAAGCATACGCAAGCAGAAATTTCAATGTACAATGATGTTTTCAAAAAAACAGTCAAAATGTGCTCCACTCGGGCTGAAAACGCTTGTTTGGGACATTACATTAATGTTGACTATAAATCATAAACTAAGCATTTTTCAGCTGAAATAATGAATGTAGTCCTCTTAATTCTTGCTTCTAAAGCATACGCAAGCAGAAATTTCAATGTACAATGATGTTTTTAAAAAAAACAGTCAAAATGTGCTCCACTCGGGCTGAAAACGCTGTTGGGGACATTTCATTAATGTTGACTATAAATCAAAAACTAAGCATTTTTCAGCTGAAATAATGAATGTAGTCCTCTTAATTCTTGCTTCTACAGCATACGCAAGCAGAAATTTCAATGTACAATGATGTTTTTAAAAAAACGGTCAAAATGTGCTCCACTCGGGCTGAAAACGCTTGTTTGGAACATTTCATTAATGTTGACTATAAATCATAAACTAAGCATTTTTCAGCTGAAATAATGAATGTAGTCCTCTTAATTCTTGCTTCTAAAGCATACGCAAGCAGAAATTTCAATGTACAATGATGTTTTCAAAAAAACAGTCAAAATGTGCTCCACTCGGGCTGAAAACGCTTGTTTGGGACGTTACATTAATGTTGACTATAAATCATAAACTAAGCATTTTTCAGCTGAAATAATGAATGTAGTCCTCTTAATTCTTGCTTCTAAAGCATACGCAAGCAGAAATTTCAATGTACAATGATGTTTTCAAAAAAACAGTCAAAATGTGCTCCACTCGGGCTGAAAACGCTTGTTTGGGACATTACATTAATGTTGACTATAAATCATAAACTAAGCATTTTTCAGCTGAAATAATGAATGTAGTCCTCTTAATTCTTGCTTCTACAGCATACGCTAGCAGAAATTTCAATGTACAATGATGTTTTTAAAAAAACGGTCAAAATGTGCTCCACTCGGGCTGAAAACGCTTGTTTGGAACATTTCATTAATGTTGACTATAAATCATAAACTAAGCATTTTTCAGCTGAAATAATGAATGTAGTCCTCTTAATTCTTGCTTCTAAAGCATACGCAAGCAGAAATTTCAATGTACAATGATGTTTTCAAAAAAACAGTCAAAATGTGCTCCACTCGGGCTGAAAACGCTTGTTTGGGACATTACATTAATGTTGACTATAAATCATAAACTAAGCATTTTTCAGCTGAAATAATGAATGTAGTCCTCTTAATTCTTGCTTCTAAAGCATACGCAAGCAGAAATTTCAATGTACAATGATGTTTTTAAAAAAAACAGTCAAAATGTGCTCCACTCGGGCTGAAAACGCTGTTGGGGACATTTCATTAATGTTGACTATAAATCAAAAACTAAGCATTTTTCAGCTGAAATAATGAATGTAGTCCTCTTAATTCTTGCTTCTACAGCATACGCAAGCAGAAATTTCAATGTACAATGATGTTTTTAAAAAAACGGTCAAAATGTGCTCCACTCGGGCTGAAAACGCTTGTTTGGAACATTTCATTAATGTTGACTATAAATCATAAACTAAGCATTTTTCAGCTGAAATAATGAATGTAGTCCTCTTAATTCTTGCTTCTAAAGCATACGCAAGCAGAAATTTCAATGTACAATGATGTTTTCAAAAAAACAGTCAAAATGTGCTCCACTCGGGCTGAAAACGCTTGTTTGGGACGTTACATTAATGTTGACTATAAATCATAAACTAAGCATTTTTCAGCTGAAATAATGAATGTAGTCCTCTTAATTCTTGCTTCTAAAGCATACGCAAGCAGAAATTTCAATGTACAATGATGTTTTCAAAAAAACAGTCAAAATGTGCTCCACTCGGGCTGAAAACGCTTGTTTGGGACATTACATTAATGTTGACTATAAATCATAAACTAAGCATTTTTCAGCTGAAATAATGAATGTAGTCCTCTTGATTCTTACTTCTACAGCATACGCAAGCAGAAATTTCAATGTACAATGATGTTTTTAAAAAAACGGTCAAAATGTGCTCCACTCGGGCTGAAAACGCTTGTTTGGAACATTTCATTAATGTTGACTATAAATCATAAACTAAGCATTTTTCAGCTGAAATAATGAATGTAGTCCTCTTAATTCTTGCTTCTAAAGCATACGCAAGCAGAAATTTCAATGTACAATGATGTTTTCAAAAAAACAGTCAAAATGTGCTCCACTCGGGCTGAAAACGCTTGTTTGGGACATTACATTAATGTTGACTATAAATCATAAACTAAGTATTTTTCAGCTGAAATAATGAATGTAGTCCTCTTAATTCTTGCTTCTAAAGCATACGCAAACAGAAATTTCAATGTACAATGATGTTTTTAAAAAAACGGTCAAAATGTGCTCCACTCGGGCTGAAAACGCTTGTTTGGGACATTACATTAATGTTGACTATAAATCATAAACTAAGCATTTTTCAGCTGAAATAATGAATGTAGTCCTCTTAATTCTTGCTTCTAAAGCATACGCAAACAGAAATTTCAATGTACAATGATGTTTTTAAAAAAACGGTCAAAATGTGCTCCACTCGGGCTGAAAACGCTTGTTTGGAACATTTCATTAATGTTGACTATAAATCATAAACTAAGCATTTTTCAGCTGAAATAATGAATGTAGTCCTCTTAATTCTTGCTTCTAAAGCATACGCAAGCAGAAATTTCAATGTACAATGATGTTTTTAAAAAAAACAGTCAAAATGTGCTCCACTCGGGCTGAAAACGCTGTTGGGGACATTTCATTAATGTTGACTATAAATCAAATACTAAGCATTTTTCAGCTGAAATAATGAATGTAGTCCTCTTAATTCTTGCTTCTAAAGCATACGCAAGCAGAAATTTCAATGTACAATGATGTTTTTAAAAAAACAGTCAAAATGTGCTCCACTCAGGCTGAAAACGCTGTTGGGGACATTTCATTAATGTTGACTATAAATCATAAACTAAGCATTTTTCAGCTGAAATAATGAATGCAGTCCTCTTAATTCTTGCTTCTAAAGCATACGCAAGCAGAAATTTCAATGTACAATGATGTTTTTAAAAAAACAGTCAAAATGTGCTCCACTCGGGCTGAAAACGCTTGTTTGGGACATTACATTAATGTTGACTATAAATCATAAACTAAGCATTTTTCAGCTGAAATAATGAATGTAGTCCTCTTAATTCTTGCTTCTAAAGCATACGCAAGCAGAAATTTCAATGTACAATGATGTTTTCAAAAAAACAGTCAAAATGTGCTCCACTCGGGCTGAAAACGCTTGTTTGGGACATTACATTAATGTTGACTATAAATCATAAACTAAGCATTTTTCAGCTGAAATAATGAATGTAGTCCTCTTAATTCTTGCTTCTAAAGCATACGCAAGCAGAAATTTCAATGTACAATGATGTTTTTAAAAAAACAGTCAAAATGTGCTCCACTCAGGCTGAAAACGCTGTTGGGGACATTTCATTAATGTTGACTATAAATCATAAACTAAGCATTTTTCAGCTGAAATAATGAATGTAGTCCTCTTAATTCTTGCTTCTAAAGCATACGCAAGCAGAAATTTCAATGTACAATGATGTTTTTAAAAAAACAGTCAAAATGTGCTCCACTCGGGCTGAAAACGCTTGTTTGGGACATTACATTAATGTTGACTATAAATCATAAACTAAGCATTTTTCAGCTGAAATAATGAATGTAGTCCTCTTAATTCTTGCTTCTACAGCATACGCAAGCAGAAATTTCAATGTACAATGATGTTTTTAAAAAAACGGTCAAAATGTGCTCCACTCGGGCTGAAAACGCTTGTTTGGAACATTTCATTAATGTTGACTATAAATCATAAACTAAGCATTTTTCAGCTGAAATAATGAATGTAGTCCTCTTAATTCTTGCTTCTACAGCATACGCAAGCAGAAATTTCAATGTACAATGATGTTTTTAAAAAAACAGTCAAAATGTGCTCCACTCGGGCTGAAAACGCTTGTTTGGGACATTTCATTAATGTTGACTATAAATCATAAACTAAGCATTTTTCAGCTGAAATAATGAATGTAGTCCTCTTAATTCTTGCTTCTACAGCATACGCAAGCAGAAATTTCAATGTACAATGATGTTTTTAAAAAAACGGTCAAAATGTGCTCCACTCGGGCTGAAAACGCTTGTTTGGAACATTTCATTAATGTTGACTATAAATCATAAACTAAGCATTTTTCAGCTGAAATAATGAATGTAGTCCTCTTAATTCTTGCTTCTAAAGCAGACGCAAGCAGAAATTTCAATGTACAATGATGTTTTCAAAAAAACAGTCAAAATGTGCTCCACTCGGGCTGAAAACGCTTGTTTGGGACATTACATTAATGTTGACTATAAATCATAAACTAAGCATTTTTCAGCTGAAATAATGAATGTAGTCCTCTTAATTCTTGCTTCTAAAGCATACGCAAACAGAAATTTCAATGTACAATGATGTTTTTAAAAAAACGGTCAAAATGTGCTCCACTCGGGCTGAAAACGCTTGTTTGGAACATTTCATTAATGTTGACTATAATTCATAAACTAAGCATTTTTCAGCTGAAATAATGAATGTAGTCCTCTTAATTCTTGCTTCTAAAGCATACGCAAGCAGAAATTTCAATGTACAATGATGTTTTTAAAAAAACAGTCAAAATGTGCTCCACTCGGGCTGAAAACGCTTGTTTGGGACATTACATTAATGTTGACTATAAATCATAAACTAAGCATTTTTCAGCTGAAATAATGAATGTAGTCCTCTTAATTCTTGCTTCTAAAGCAGACGCAAGCAGAAATTTCAATGTACAATGATGTTTTTAAAAAAATGGTCAAAATGTGCTCCACTCGGGCTGAAAACGCTTGTTTGGAACATTTCATTAATGTTGACTATAAATCATAAACTAAGCATTTTTCAGCTGAAATAATGAATGTAGTCCTCTTAATTCTTGCTTCTAAAGCATACGCAAGCAGAAATTTCAATGTACAATGATGTTTTTAAAAAAAACAGTCAAAATGTGCTCCACTCGGGCTGAAAACGCTGTTGGGGACATTTCATTAATGTTGACTATAAATCAAAAACTAAGCATTTTTCAGCTGAAATAATGAATGTAGTCCTCTTAATTCTTGCTTCTAAAGCATACGCAAGCAGAAATTTCAATGTACAATGATGTTTTTAAAAAAACAGTCAAAATGTGCTCCACTCAGGCTGAAAACGCTGTTGGGGACATTTCATTAATGTTGACTATAAATCATAAACTAAGCATTTTTCAGCTGAAATAATGAATGTAGTCCTCTTAATTCTTGCTTCTAAAGCATACGCAAGCAGAAATTTCAATGTACAATGATGTTTTCAAAAAAACAGTCAAAATGTGCTCCACTCGGGCTGAAAACGCTTGTTTGGGACATTACATTAATGTTGACTATAAATCATAAACTAAGCATTTTTCAGCTGAAATAATGAATGTAGTCCTCTTAATTCTTGCTTCTACAGCATACGCTAGCAGAAATTTCAATGTACAATGATGTTTTTAAAAAAACGGTCAAAATGTGCTCCACTCGGGCTGAAAACGCTTGTTTGGAACATTTCATTAATGTTGACTATAAATCATAAACTAAGCATTTTTCAGCTGAAATAATGAATGTAGTCCTCTTAATTCTTGCTTCTAAAGCATACGCAAGCAGAAATTTCAATGTACAATGATGTTTTCAAAAAAACAGTCAAAATGTGCTCCACTCGGGCTGAAAACGCTTGTTTGGGACATTACATTAATGTTGACTATAAATCATAAACTAAGCATTTTTCAGCTGAAATAATGAATGTAGTCCTCTTAATTCTTGCTTCTAAAGCATACGCAAGCAGAAATTTCAATGTACAATGATGTTTTTAAAAAAAACAGTCAAAATGTGCTCCACTCGGGCTGAAAACGCTGTTGGGGACATTTCATTAATGTTGACTATAAATCAAAAACTAAGCATTTTTCAGCTGAAATAATGAATGTAGTCCTCTTAATTCTTGCTTCTACAGCATACGCAAGCAGAAATTTCAATGTACAATGATGTTTTTAAAAAAACGGTCAAAATGTGCTCCACTCGGGCTGAAAACGCTTGTTTGGAACATTTCATTAATGTTGACTATAAATCATAAACTAAGCATTTTTCAGCTGAAATAATGAATGTAGTCCTCTTAATTCTTGCTTCTAAAGCATACGCAAGCAGAAATTTCAATGTACAATGATGTTTTCAAAAAAACAGTCAAAATGTGCTCCACTCGGGCTGAAAACGCTTGTTTGGGACGTTACATTAATGTTGACTATAAATCATAAACTAAGCATTTTTCAGCTGAAATAATGAATGTAGTCCTCTTAATTCTTGCTTCTAAAGCATACGCAAGCAGAAATTTCAATGTACAATGATGTTTTCAAAAAAACAGTCAAAATGTGCTCCACTCGGGCTGAAAACGCTTGTTTGGGACATTACATTAATGTTGACTATAAATCATAAACTAAGCATTTTTCAGCTGAAATAATGAATGTAGTCCTCTTGATTCTTGCTTCTACAGCATACGCAAGCAGAAATTTCGATGTACAATGATGTTTTTAAAAAAACGGTCAAAATGTGCTCCACTCGGGCTGAAAACGCTTGTTTGGAACATTTCATTAATGTTGACTATAAATCATAAACTAAGCATTTTTCAGCTGAAATAATGAATGTAGTCCTCTTAATTCTTGCTTCTAAAGCATACGCAAGCAGAAATTTCAATGTACAATGATGTTTTCAAAAAAACAGTCAAAATGTGCTCCACTCGGGCTGAAAACGCTTGTTTGGGACATTACATTAATGTTGACTATAAATCATAAACTAAGTATTTTTCAGCTGAAATAATGAATGTAGTCCTCTTAATTCTTGCTTCTAAAGCATACGCAAACAGAAATTTCAATGTACAATGATGTTTTTAAAAAAACGGTCAAAATGTGCTCCACTCGGGCTGAAAACGCTTGTTTGGGACATTACATTAATGTTGACTATAAATCATAAACTAAGCATTTTTCAGCTGAAATAATGAATGTAGTCCTCTTAATTCTTGCTTCTAAAGCATACGCAAACAGAAATTTCAATGTACAATGATGTTTTTAAAAAAACGGTCAAAATGTGCTCCACTCGGGCTGAAAACGCTTGTTTGGAACATTTCATTAATGTTGACTATAAATCATAAACTAAGCATTTTTCAGCTGAAATAATGAATGTAGTCCTCTTAATTCTTGCTTCTAAAGCATACGCAAGCAGAAATTTCAATGTACAATGATGTTTTTAAAAAAAACAGTCAAAATGTGCTCCACTCGGGCTGAAAACGCTGTTGGGGACATTTCATTAATGTTGACTATAAATCAAATACTAAGCATTTTTCAGCTGAAATAATGAATGTAGTCCTCTTAATTCTTGCTTCTAAAGCATACGCAAGCAGAAATTTCAATGTACAATGATGTTTTTAAAAAAACAGTCAAAATGTGCTCCACTCAGGCTGAAAACGCTGTTGGGGACATTTCATTAATGTTGACTATAAATCATAAACTAAGCATTTTTCAGCTGAAATAATGAATGTAGTCCTCTTAATTCTTGCTTCTAAAGCATACGCAAGCAGAAATTTCAATGTACAATGATGTTTTTAAAAAAACAGTCAAAATGTGCTCCACTCGGGCTGAAAACGCTTGTTTGGGACATTACATTAATGTTGACTATAAATCATAAACTAAGCATTTTTCAGCTGAAATAATGAATGTAGTCCTCTTAATTCTTGCTTCTAAAGCAGACGCAAGCAGAAATTTCAATGTACAATGATGTTTTTAAAAAAATGGTCAAAATGTGCTCCACTCGGGCTGAAAACGCTTGTTTGGAACATTTCATTAATGTTGACTATAAATCATAAACTAAGCATTTTTCAGCTGAAATAATGAATGTAGTCCTCTTAATTCTTGCTTTTAAAGCATACGCAAGCAGAAATTTCAATGTACAATGATGTTTTTAAAAAAAACAGTCAAAATGTGCTCCACTCGGGCTGAAAACGCTGTTGGGGACATTTCATTAATGTTGACTATAAATCAAAAACTAAGCATTTTTCAGCTGAAATAATGAATGTAGTCCTCTTAATTCTTGCTTCTATAGCATACGCAAGCAGAAATTTCAGCCCACTCGGGCTGAAAACGCTTGTTTGGAACATTTCATTAATGTTGACTATAAATCATAAACTAAGCATTTTTCAGCTGAAATAATGAATGTAGTCCTCTTAATTCTTGCTTCTAAAGCATACGCAAGCAGAAATTTCAATGTACAATGATGTTTTTAAAAAAACAGTCAAAATGTGCTCCACTCAGGCTGAAAACGATGTTGGGGACATTTCATTAATGTTGACTATAAATCATAAACTAAGCATTTTTCAGCTGAAATAATGAATGTAGTCCTCTTAATTCTTGCTTCTAAAGCATACGCAAGCAGAAATTTCAATGTACAATGATGTTTTTAAAAAAACAGTCAAAATGTGCTCCACTCGGGCTGAAAACGCTTGTTTGGGACATTACATTAATGTTGACTATAAATCATAAACTAAGCATTTTTCAGCTGAAATAATGAATGTAGTCCTCTTAATTCTTGCTTCTAAAGCATACGCAAGCAGAAATTTCAATGTACAATGATGTTTTTAAAAAAACAGTCAAAATGTGCTCCACTCAGGCTGAAAACGCTGTTGGGGACATTTCATTAATGTTGACTATAAATCATAAACTAAGCATTTTTCAGCTGAAATAATGAATGTAGTCCTCTTAATTCTTGCTTCTAAAGCATACGCAAGCAGAAATTTCAATGTACAATGATGTTTTTAAAAAAACAGTCAAAATGTGCTCCACTCGGGCTGAAAACGCTTGTTTGGGACATTACATTAATGTTGACTATAAATCATAAACTAAGCATTTTTCAGCTGAAATAATGAATGTAGTCCTCTTAATTCTTGCTTCTACAGCATACGCAAGCAGAAATTTCAATGTACAATGATGTTTTTAAAAAAACGGTCAAAATGTGCTCCACTCGGGCTGAAAACGCTTGTTTGGAACATTTCATTAATGTTGACTATAAATCATAAACTAAGCATTTTTCAGCTGAAATAATGAATGTAGTCCTCTTAATTCTTGCTTCTAAAGCATACGCAAGCAGAAATTTCAATGTACAATGATGTTTTCAAAAAAACAGTCAAAATGTGCTCCACTCGGGCTGAAAACGCTTGTTTGGGACATTACATTAATGTTGACTATAAATCATAAACTAAGCATTTTTCAGCTGAAATAATGAATGTAGTCCTCTTAATTCTTGCTTGTAAAGCAGACGCAAGCAGAAATTTCAATGTACAATGATGTTTTTAAAAAAACGGTCAAAATGTGCTCCACTCGGGCTGAAAACGCTTGTTTGGAACATTTCATTAATGTTGACTATAAATCATA